>NW_024080641.1:7450049-7463556 GCF_003009895.1 Hyaena hyaena | reverse complement strand
ATGTTTATACTTTTTTTTAAATTTTTTTAATGTTTTTTATTTATTTCTAGGAGAGAGAGAGAGAGCGAGCGTGAGCAGGGGAGGGTCAGAGAGAGAGGGAGTCACAGGCTGAAACAGGCTCCAGGCTCCGAGCTGTCAGTCAGCACAGGGCCCGACGCGGGGCTCGAACCCACGAACCGCGAGATCATGACCTAAGCGAAAGTTGGACGCTTAACCGACTAAGCCACCCAGGCGCCCCTAATGTTTATATTTTGAGACAAACAGCATTAACGGGGGAGGGGCAGAGAGACAGGGAGACACAGAATCTGAAACAGGCTCCAGGCTCCAAGCTGTCAGCACAGAGCCCAACGCAAGGCTCGAACTCACGCACCTCATGAGATCGTGATCAGAACCAAATGTGGACGCTTAACTGACTGAGCCACCCAGGCGTCTCTCCCTCTAAAATTAATTTTTTTTTAATCTTAAACTGTTATTAAGGAGGAAAAAGGTGCGACATAGTTTGGAAGTAGCTAGCTGCCTGAAGCAAAGTCAAGGAACTGCCTATGTCCCCACATCGGACCCCCACCATCATTTCATGTCCTACCGAAGAGGAAAATATGCTGCCAATCAAACGGACATAAGCATAAGCGCTCCCATTTCCGAAACATTAAAGATGGGCAACAGTGTGGGTCATGGACTCAGTGAGGTAGGGCCTGCCGTGCACACCAGGAGACATTCACTAGAACACACTAGCAGCATGTGTAACAGCCCCAACCCAGAAATGATGCAGTAGCCACCAGAAGAGTACGGGGAACAAATGGTGGCTCACGCGGTGAATGCCACACAGCAGCGCAGAGGAGAGAACCACGGCTACATGAGGCAATGGAGGTGACGCTCGGACGTTACATGGTGCAAAAGAAGCCACACACAAGAGAACACAAGGTGTGATTTCGTTCGCCCAAGTTCAAAACCGAGAAGTCTACGGAATAGAAATATTCTCATGGGTGATGCAACCATAATAACAGGCAAGGAGAGATGATCATGACGATAAGATACTGGTTTCTTCCACCTGGAGGAAGGAGGGGGTGTGACTGGGTGGGCTCTGGGGAGGCTGTCAATATCGTTCCTCTTGGCCCGGATGGTTCGTTTTTGAAACCTCTGTACTGAACTAGAACACACACGCCTACGGAAGTCCACGGAAGTCGATGATTTTCACAAAGCAACACACGCCTGCAGACCAGCACCCAGACCAAGAAAGAAAACGCTTCTGGCATCCCAGGAGCCATGCCCACCCCCACCGCCGACTCCCTGTGTGGTGACGTCCCTCCGTTTCTCTCCTGAGGGCAACGACCACCTAACGGTATAGATTGGTCTGGCCTGTGCTTTACATAAAAAGAATCATGCAGGATGAATTCCTGATGTTTGAGGTCCTTTTCTAGATGTACAAATCTCGAAAAACTGCAAAGCTGCCAAGCGAGCCCTGTGCTTTGGGATTCCCAAAACACAGGGCTTAAAGAGAATCCAGGGACACAGCTCACGGGGAAGATAACAGCTAACACTGTCAAGAAGCATGCCCAGGATCTGACATCCAATAAGCTCTCTGCTCCTTACAACAACCCAGGACGTGAGGAACTGGTAGTTTCTCCGTTTTACAGGTGAGAAAACCCAGGAGCTGCTGGACTTCATGACACAAGTTCATTAAGGCTGGACCGTGCGGTCCAGAGGCCAACACGCAGATTGGACAGGCCCGAGGCAGGCCCCGGCCCCGCCTCCACGCTCCTCCGGGCACAGCTGTTCCTGCCAGTGACCTGGCCCTCCCTCCCCCACCCCGTCTCCCCTCACCAAGGTCATACCTCAAAAAGGGCAGCGGGGAGAGGGAGCCCAGAGGGCAGGCCACAAACTCACCCATAGTCACTGAGACCATTGTCTCCCTGGTCCTGGTGCTGCTCCTGGGAGCCTGGAAGAGAGAGCGAGGGGACAGGGCCCATGAGTCGCCGCAGGCTGTGAGTGAGCGTCCCTCCCTCGCGGCCCGCAGGTCTGCCTGCCAGAGGAGCGTTCCTGGGCTGGGGGCTCACCGCCCAGGAATAGCCTGTAACAACAGCTGGCAGGAAGTCAGCCTGGGACAGAGCTGCCGCCACAGCGATCACTGCTGCCTGGGCAGCTCCATTCCCACACGCCTCACAAGTCTCTGGCTGGGATGAGAGAGTGACGGGGAGGGGGAAAAAAAGACACCCCCCTGCTCAAGACTTTAACCATAAATACCCACTAGTCAGCCATTCCCAAGCCGCCTACTGACAACCTACTGGGCGCGTGGCACTGTTGTAGGAAGTAAGGATACAGAGGGGAACAAAGCCGTAGAGCGTGGCATCTAGGTGGACGGGGGAGAGGGGAAGACAGAGAAGTAAACGAGCAAACGGATGGGGGTACAGTGAGTCAGAAAGCCTTCGGAGTCCTGGAGAAAACCTGGAGGACCGGGCAGGGAGGGGCTGCAGTCCTAAACATGGCGAACAGGGGAGTCGGCTCTACGGTGACGTTCAGAGACCCGAAGGCGGTGGAGGAGCGAGCCAGGCGGTTTTATGGAGGGAGAGTGTTCCGGAAGAAGGTACGGCAAGTCCAGTGCCCTGAGGCAGGAGCCCATCAGGCCTGTGAGAGGGACAGCAGGGAGCCGGTGTGACCACTGCAGTGAGTAAGGGCTGCGGGGGGTGGGGGTGGGGGAGCGCAGGACGGGGACAGCGGGAGGAGCTGAGGGCAGCCACGTGGGGCACCGCCTCAGCAGGGGCCTCAGAGGAGAGATGGGAAACCAGTGTCCACTTAGGTAGGATCGGCAGGTGCCCAGAAGCTGTTAAAGACACCTCAGTGCTCACGGAGGAGACCTTCCCCTGAACAGAGAGCGGTGCCGAAAGGAAACTGAAGGGACAACTTCCTGCCTGATGGTTCCGCGCCATCGGTCCCCAGGAACACGCGTCCCCACGCTGCCAGGGCCCAGACTTCCCTCCTGCCCTCTCCTCCAGCCCCTCTGCCCTCTTCTCCCCACCTCAGCCCCTCCCCATTCTGATCCTTCTCCCTCCCCCCTCTTCCACCTCCTCCTCTCTCTGCCCCCCCACCCCCATTCTGATGGTACAGGAGAGGCAGCAGAAGAGTAAGGGCCCTGGGACCAGACTGCAGGGTTCGAATCCGGCTCAACCACTTGCTAGCGGTGTGGCCTTAGCAGTCTAGAAGAGTGGCTGTTCTCATCTCCCACGGATCCTGCCTTCACCTTTCCTTGAACACCCAAGGGCTTTGCCTGCCCCCTCTCCCCACCCCGGTTTTCCCACAGCAGGTCACCGGTGCCCAGACTGCTTTCTTATCCTGTCCCCCCGACAAGCTCTCCCACACTCTGCCTGCCGCCCGCTCTGTGAAACCCTCCCGAAGCTGCCAGATGAGAGACTCTCTCCTCTACCCTGGCTAGGATTCATCCTGACCCCCTCTGGCTTCCGTTGCCTGTCTTGCTGATGAACGTGACCACAGACATCACTCTGTCCCATACTTGACTCCTAAGATCTACCTTCCTTTCCGGATTTTGCCACGGGGCACAGATAGCACACAGCCAGCATCTGTCAGGGAGCAGGGCCTGGAGGGGTTTCGGTACATCAGTCAGGAAAACAACACCTCCCGGACAGAGCACGGACTCTGCGCCACGACCAGGGCCAGGCTTCACACCAACACCTCACAACCGTCTCACAAGCAAGGACTATTATTAGCCCCGTTTTAATCGATGAAAAAACCCCGACTCATCGAGGTCCGGTCATTTACCAAACACCACATCTAGCAAGTGACTTTACTGGGATTTGAAAACAAGTTCTCCCAGATTCCGGTACCCACTCAGTAGCTCTTGCTGAATGTTTATGCGCCAGGCACCGAGTATACACGGCTCAGTGTCTCCCCACAACCACATGGGGAACAAAGTTAAAATGATCCCCGTGTTTGTTTGTTTTAATGTTTTTTATTTCTGAGAGAGACAGCGCGCAAGCAGGGGAGGGACAGAGAGAGAGGGAGAGAGGATCCCAAGCAGGCTCCACCCTGTCAGCACAGAGCCCGATGCGGGCCTCAAACCCATGACCCATGAGATCATGACCTGAGCTGAAATCCGGAGCCAGACGCTTAGCCGACTAAGCCACCCAGGCGCTCCTAAAACGATCTCCATGTTACCAATGAGAGTGGCAGGTCCGGGATCACACAGCAAGTAATGATAGGCCAGGACTTGCACCCAGTCAGTCCAGTGACAACAATTTAACGCTGGTTGAGTGATTACTACTGAGGCACGGCGCTCAGTCTTGGTGAGATTTCAGTTCGTGCTTACCAGAAGCCTCTGAGTACCAGGATGCTCTCCAGACAGCTGTAGAAGTCACCTGCTGGACTCAAGTGCCTCTCTCCTTCCTTATAAGCCCATCTCCAGCGCTGACTTTCTGAACAGTGAAAATTGGAACGTTAATAACAATAACAGAAAATGACAATTCCCCAAACTCAAGAAATTACCATCTATTGGACTCCCTTGCTAAGCCCTTCTTTAAATTCTTTTTTAATGTTTTATTTATTTCTGAGAGAGAGATAGTGTGAACAGAGCAGGGTCAGAGAGAGAGGGAGACAGAGTCTGAAGCAGGCTCCAGGCTCTGAGCTAGCTGCCAGCATAGAGCCCCATGCAGGGCTCGAACCCACAAACCGTGAGATCATGACCTGAGCCGAAGTTGGACACTTAACCACTGAGCCACCCAGGTGGTCCCAACTAAGCCCTTCTTTAAAAGGCTTGGACCTAAATCCTTTTAACTACTTCTGAACCCTAACCCTGGAGCAAGTGGCTGAACCTTTCTGGTCTCACTTCCCTCAACTCTAAAACAAGAATGGTAGGAGTATCTATTCTTACAGTGGTTAGAGGGATGAAGTGAGTTCATAAACACCAAGGTCTTACAAGATGCTTGGCAAGAGAAAAGTACTATGTACATATGCATTAAATAAACCTTCGGTGAGCTAGAGATAGGGCGGGACAATCACTGACTACTGTCCGTCACATGCCAAACACGAGCAAAGAACAGTATAACTTGGCAGGGTCCGTGGAACCGCAAGGCATTTTTCAATTCTCTTTCAGCTTCTGTCTACAACTTAATAGACTATTGTGCTTCTGTTGCATTTCAGGTTAGGTTTTCCTTCTTTTCACAGCCAACAATGCTGGTTTTCCATTAGTACAGCAGTACAAAATGTCCTTCTCAAACTAATTGGAGGAAAATGCATCCATGGTTTTAAAAAAAAAAAAAAAAAAAAAAAAAGCTCTATCTAGGAGATCTGGCAAAATTGGTCAAATAGGAAGTGGCAGGATGTCGATTTGCCCCATTCCAGATTCCAAGCTTTTTCCTACTGCTGTCTTCTGAGCTTCCTCCAACCCTTTACTCCCTTGAAAGTCCCAGCTACAACCAGTAACTCTCAGAATCATTATTATCATAGACCCAATACATTGAGTTCTTACTCAATATGGTACAAAGCCCTGTGCATCCTCACGACGGCTCTATGATACCGGTACCATTAGCCCTTAGTCTACAGATGAGGAAAATGAGGTTCGGAGAGATTAAGGCACAGGCTCACTGCCACAAAGCTGAGCTGGGACTTGAACCGAAGTCGGCCGGCCTCCAATTTCACGCCCCCACACCCAGATCTTCCATGCCAAGCGCAAACATTTTCATCAGTACGGTACTAACAATAACAGTATAGTAGGAAGTGTGCAGTGTGCCAGGCGCTGAACTAGGGTCTCCAACATGCACGAGCTCAGCTCTCACTCCAACGCAGAGGGAGGATGCTATGCCAGATCCTGGCCCCCATTCTACAGAGGAGGAAACTGAGGTTCGGAGAAAGAAGTCGCTCGTCCCGGCCGCACAGCGACGCCGAGAATGACTCCAGCACCAGGACGCCATCCATCCCCTCCGCATTCGGCCCAGTCCCACCGCCCGTGGCCCGCGCCTCACCTGACCCTCCGCGCCCGCGCCCACTCGCGCAGCCCACCCTCCCACCCCGGCGGCGCCAACTGTCGGACCCTCCTCCTTCGGCCCGGCTGCCCGCCCCGGAAGCACCGCCCCCGCCGCCGGAAGTCGGACCGACCGTCCGCGGCCGCTCTAGCCAGCTGGGCCGCCACCAGCGAGAGGGCGGCAGCAGCCGTCACGTGACCTCCCACGGTCTCCCAGGAGCTTCCCTCCGCCCCGCGCTAGCGAGGAGCGCAGCCAATGAGAAAGGCCCATGCCTAGCCCCCGCCGGTCCGCAGTCTCGCCGGAGTGCGCCTGTGCGCGGCGGGGGTGGCCGGGCGGGGCTCCAGCCGGCAAGGTGCGTGCGGGGCTGGGTCCCGGAGTGGGAGACGTGGAGTGCAGGTACTGTGCGATCTGGGGGCGCGGCGCCTCTGTTACCCTTTTCATGTTGTCCTTCCCGCCGTAATGCATTTCTTCCCTTTTGTCCTCCAGTGCCCGTTTGTGTAGTCATTCCTCCCCTTCTGTCGCACCCCGGTTAGATCGTCACCACCCCGCTTCTGTCGGCGTCACCCTCCTTATGTCGCTCTCAACCCCCTTCGCTTAATTCTAAGCCCCCATTGCCCCCCAGGTTGCAGTCTTCCCTTTTAAGTCGCCATCGCCTTCTGTCACCTGCTCTTCTCTCTTGTTGCTGTTTTTCTTTGACCAAGTCCTCACTTAAGTCGTCATCATAGCCTTGTGTCACCTTCACACGCCTTCTGTCACCATCTCCGTAAATTGCAGTCACCCTTCCCTCATGTCAGTTTCACGCCATGCCTCCAATGCACCTTTGCTCCTAACAGTCACCGTCCATGCCTCTGCCTTCCAGTTGTTTTCTCGCCTCCATGTCGCCGTCATTTCCCCGTGTCACCTCATACTCACCACCGTCTGGGCTACTAGAGCCCGGTTCCTGGCGTGTGCCAGAATCCCAGCTCCACCGCTAAACCTCTGGGTAACCTTGACTACGTGATCACACCCTTGCAATCTCAGCTTCCTCACCTGTAAACCACACACCAGGACCCCTACGTCAAGGACGATTGTGAGGATTCTCCAAGTTTATTCTTGTGATATACTCAGCCTGATGTGGAGATTGAGGCTAATAATGTTATTAACCATGTCACCCTCACCCTCATGCAGTCCCCTTCATCACCTCTTCATTGCCACCCCTCAGGTGCCCTCATCATTCCCATGGTATTGGTACACTCACTCCCTGTGTCATGATACCCTCTGCCATGGCAACCACCCCACGCCACCGCACGTCACAGTCTCCATGATCTCCTCTCTGCCACGTCACCGCACCTGAGGGGGTGGCCCATCGGCCATCACAAACCCTGCTTGGGTAAATACTTAATCCCTATCTCTACCTTGCCGGATTGAGTGATTCCCCCACCCCCAAAATGAGAGCATTGAGCCGACCCTGTAGTGGGAATCCAGGAGTAGTGAGGGAGATGGGGGGAGACTAGCTAGCTTAGAGCCAGATTCCCTTGACTTTTAGAATCGAGGGTGCAGAGAGATGAGGCAGGTCCCGGCACACCTCGGTCAAACCTTAGCCGTAGGGAGGTAAGTATCTTATTCACTCAACTTGCTCTAGCGAGCAGTGTAAGACTGTGGTTAGCAATGGGTGCCTGGGGGCTGGAACCCTAATTCCAGGCTTGATTCTAGCACTTAGTGTTTTAAAAGTTGCACGGCCTTGAGCAGGTGGCTTAACGTCCCTGTGCCTCAGTTGCCGCGTCTGCAATATGGGAAGAAAAACACAAGGTATCCCTTCAGTGAGTATTTATTAAGCATGTTCTATGAGCCCAACTCTGTGCTAGGCATGGGGGACACATCAGTGAACAAAACAGACAAGAGCTCCCTCTACTCATGGAGTTTCTATTCTAGCAAGGGTAAGAGACGAGCGAACAGGTAAGTAGATTCGATGATGCGTTGGAAGAAGAAGGGGAGAAAAAAGAGAGATGGGAATGCATGGTAAAGGTTACAGTTTCAAGTAAGGTGGTCAGGAAAGGTCTTTTGAGGTGGTGTCTTTGAACACAGATACGAAGGAGGGGAGAAAGTGACAAGACTCTGTGGGGAGGAGCATTCTGGGCAGAGAGAACAGCATATGCAAAGGCCCTGAGGTGGGGGCACACGTGGAATACTTAAGGAATGGCAAAGAGACCAGCAAGGGAGGAGAGGGGTGGGGATGACGTCAGAGGAGTGAGCCGGCAGATCATCTGGGATGTCGTGGGCCGCGGAGAAGACTTTGTCTTTACTCCGAGTGAGGCGGAAGGATTTGGAAGAGAAGACTCAGTCTGATGTGACCTGATGTGACGTGAAACAGCAGCAGCAGCTCCAGAACTTTCACCAAGGATGGATCAGCCAGAGCAGCCTGGCTGGAAGGAGAGCCAGAGTTGTGTTCTTAAAGCTGCACTCACATATCCTTTATATTTGGAGAAAGCCTCCGACGTCCCTCTCAGAGACTGGGAGGGAGAGGAGGAGGAGGTGTTGAGAGAGTGTCTGAGAAGCCAGTGCCACCTCTGGGTTCATTTGCCATTGGGGGCGGGGGGGGCCTGGCAGGCAGCCACAGATCTATAGATGATGAACAACAGGAGAGGCAGCTGTCTACACCGGGGACCCTGAGGCAGCTCTGGGTCAAATCCTGGCTCCACTGCTTCCAGGCCTGTCCTTTTGTGCCAAGGACTTAACCTCTCTGGATCTTGAGCTTCCTCACCATTATGTGGGGCTAAGGAAAGGACCATTGCGAGAAATTAAATGCATAAAGTACTTCCAGCAGCTCTTGGTTCAGTAAACACGGGGCCCTGCCCTCTCACCCCACCCCCTGCCCTCCCTCCGGGCGGCAGGGGAAGAACATTCTGCCTATACGTTACATTCATGAATCGATTTCCAACATCGTAGTATCCTGGAACAGAGCTGAGCCCTGGGTTCGAATTCCATACCAACAAACCTGACGCTTTGCAACCTGAGCAGAGTTTTCCCTGAACCCACTGCCTCATCTAAAACGGGGAGAACAGTGCCTTGCCCCCAGAGGTCTGGTGGAGTTGTTTTTGAACGGAGACATCAACCATTTTCTCTGTTTCTTTTTTTTTTTTTTTTTTTTTTTAACGTTTATTTATTTTGAGAGAGAATCCTGAGCAGGCTCAGACGCCAGTGCACAGCCCAGCGCGGGGCTCGATCTTACCAACAGGGAGGTTGTGATCTGAGCCAAAATCAAGAGTTGGACGCTTAATCGGCTGGGCCACCCAGGCCCCCTAATACTTCATAGGGTTTTTCTTTTTCTTTTTTTTTTTTTTTAAATGTTTTATTTATTTCTAGGAGAGAGAGAGAGACAGCGTGAGCAGGGGAGGGTCAGAGAGAGAGGGAGTCACAGACTGAAACAGGCTCCAGGCTCTGAGCTGGCAGTCAGCACAGAGCCCGACGCGGGGCTCGAACCCACAAACCGCGAGATCATGACCTAAGCGAAAGTCGGACGCTTAACCGACTAAGCCACCCAGGCGCCCCTATTTTTCTTTTTAAGTAAGCTCTCCGCCCACCACGGGGCTTGAACTCATGACCCTGAGATCAAGAGTCGAATGCTCAACCGAATGAGCCAGCCAGGCGCTCACTTTCAATTGTGAGGCTGTCTGTCCCTCCCTTACTTGTTTTTCGTCTGTCTATTGCCTTGTTCCCCAAAAACAACGTCATCTTTACCAGAATTTTTTTTTTAAATTTTTTAAATTTTTTTTATTGATTTCTGACAGAGAGAGAGAGAGAGAGAGACAGCGTGAGCAGGGGAGGGGCAGAGAGAGAGGGAGACACAGAATCAGAAGCAGGCTCCAGGCTCTGAGCTGTCAGCACAGAGCCCGACGTGGGGCTCGAACCCACAAACCGTGAGATCATGACCTGAGCCGAAGTCGGATGCCCAACTGACTGAGCCATCCAGGTGCCCCTTTTTTTCTGTTTTGTGCTATCTTTCCAGGCCCTACACCCGCCTTATCAGCCAGTAGTCACTGAATACTAGTCAAATGAGTACATGAATGAACTGACCACTACCATATACTCTTCCTGTGCTGGGCGGTGCTGGGCACACCGGCCGTGGCTGAGACAGCCCAGTGCTGCCCTCATGGGTTTCATAGTCCAGTGGAAGAAACAAACCCATCACCAGGCAGTGACAGCACAGACTGGCCGGGACTGGGGGAACAGAAAGGTCAGGGCCCGGATGGAGAAGGCCAGGGACTTTTGGAACCCAAAGTGGGGAATGGTTCTGTACCAGCCCAGGAGTCAGGGAGGACTTCCTGGGGGAGGTGGCACATGAGGTGAGAGGAATGAGCAACAGGAAAGGAGAGAAAGGTGTGCTGGGCAAGAGGAGCAGCTACAGGAGCGTTTGGTGGTAAACGTATGGTTTCAGTTTGGGGCACTGAAAGATACTAAATATGGATGGGACATAAAGTGAGACAGTAAACCAAAGAGGAGATTACGGAGAGATCATTCGGGGCTCTGGGAAGCACAGTGAGGAGCTGAGACTTTGTCCTGAGGTTACCAGGACGGGGGGTGGGGGGCATAGGTTTTTGAGCGGGAGAGGAACAATTTCCGTTCAGATGGAGGGGGAGCTAGAAGGGTTGAATAGAGATTGGGAACAAAGGGAGGTGGCGGGAGAGGGGACCCAGGTGGGAGAGGGCAGGTCGAAGCTGTGGAGGGGAGAAAAAGGGTGTGTGGGGGAGAGACCCTCAGGAGGCCAAGTGGACAGGCTGTGGAAGGACCAGGATGAAGCCCGGGGCTCCAGGGGAGTTAGGGAGGGCTTTCTGGAAGAGGTGGCACATAGGCTGAGACCCATAGGATGAATAGGATAGCTGTCCTTGAAATGGGGACCGAGGAGAGGATCAGGTTTGGGAGAGATGCTAAGAACAGTTAAGGACATGGTGGGCTTGAAGGGCTTGGGGCCCCCTGGAGAGAAACATCTAGAAGGTCATGGCACTTCCAAAGCTGAAGTTCAGGGAAGAAGTGAGAGCTAGAGACAGCTTTGGGCCCTAGAGGACATGGTAAGAAGTTTACCCTTTGCCCCACGGGCAGTGGGGAGCCACAGAAGGGTTTTGAGCAGGGATGAGACAGCTTAGATTTTTTTTTTAATTTTTTTAAAATGTTTTTTATTTATTTCTGAGAGAGAGAGTGAGAGACAGCATGAGCACGGCAGGGTCAGAGAGAAAGGGAGACACAGAATCTGAAACAGGCTCCAGGCTCTGAGCTGTCAACACAGAGCCCGATGCGGGGCTCGAACCCACAAACCGTGAGATCATGACCTGAGCCGAAGTCAGACACTTAACCGACTGAGCCCCACCCAGGGGCCCCATAGGTTTTTGAGTTCCGACTCAGAAATATTCACCAATCGTAATGTGGTTTTGTTGCTGTTTTGTTGTTTTTTTACCTACTTGCTTTTCAGACCAAGCATCTCCTCCCTCTAGGAAGGGCAGCTTCTAGGGGGCCTTTGAAATAAAGGTTCTACTGCTCAAAACAAAACAAAACAAACCAAGTTTACAAAACCAGTGCTCTGTTGTTTTCTGTAGCCTTGACCTCAGACCATTGATTGTTCAGTCCGAAGGGGTCTGTGCAATCAAGTGAAAATCCGCTCCTTTAAACCTAAGAACATTTCTGTTTTGGACCATATGGAAGGTCCATAGGTTTGTAAATGTTTCCTGTCGTGTAGTCTGGTGCCTCAGCAGCTAACTGGCCCTGCACCCTCCCTTGCAGTCTCAGTTGGCTTGAATCAAACTGAAATTGACCTTGAATTTTACTCAGGCTGAAAGTCTGTAATCTGCACCTACCCGTCTGCTCTGGGCTTAGAGCACAAGCTGGTTATCATTGTGTATAAAACAAATGTCACTGGGTCTAGAGAGACCTCTATGAACGTCTTTTCTCAAAGGTTTCCATTCGACTCCATTTCCTCTGTTCCCAACAAACATTTATTGAGTGGTTATGATGTGCTGGGCACCAAGGCGTAGAAAAATAAACCAGACACAGACTTAGCTTTTTTATTTTTTAATTTTTTCATGTTTTATTTGTTTTTGAGAGAGAGAGAGACAGCATGAGCAGGGGAGGGTCAGAGAGAGAGGGAGACACAGAATCCGAAGCAGGCTTCCCGCTCTGAGCTAGCTGTCAGCACAGAGCCCGATGCGAGGCTCGAACCCACGAACCGTGAGATCATGACCTGAGCCGAAGTCAGACGCTTAACGACTGAGCCTCCCATGCACCCCCACAGACTTAGCTTTTTAAGGGACACATGAGTCTGTCTGTGATAAAAGTGCAGAGTACTAGGGGACACAGATGTCACAAGCTTGTTTGGGGAATTTGCTATGCTGCCTGCCTCCCATGGATGGATCCACTGGCCCTTCCCAGCAAATGTGAGGTTCGTGTATTTGTTTTCCCGCTGGTCTGAGGATGAAAATGAAGCTCAGAGAACAGAGCCTCGGTTCCCAGGACACACTGCTAAGGTCTGAACCCAGGGCGGTCGGACTCTGAGACCTACCCCTTAAACCATTCAGAGAGCGCCAAGCCTCCACCCTTTAGATGAGTATGAGATGATCCCCCCCTTTTTTTTTTTTAATTTATCTTGAGAGACAGTGCGTGCACACATGCGTGCGAGCAGGGGAGGGGCAGAGACACGGGACAGAGGATCCAAAGCTGACTCGCGTTGACAGCACAGAGCCCGGTGCAGAGCTCAGACTCACAAGCCACGAGATCCTGACCTGAGCCAAAGTCAGACACTCAACCGACTGAGCCACCCAGGTGCCCCATGATATGCTCCCCATTCTATAGATAGGCCAGCAAGGCTCAGAGAGGTAAATCCCCAAGCCTGAGGTCACTCAGGAAGAATGACAAGTGGGATTCAAACCCTAGACTCTGCGCTCTAAAGCACTGCTGTGGAGGAGGGATCAAATATCTCCTGTCCCCACCCAAGGGTGGGGTGTTCAGAGAGCTGTGACCCAGCGCGTGCCTCAGAAACCCAGTGGGTTTTGCTTCCTCCTCTTTGGGCTGTGGTGTCACACCCCCAGGCAGGCAGGGCACAAGCCAAGGACCAGGGATATCCAAGGGGCCCCCTTGCAGATACGTCTCCTGACCAAGGAAGCAGAGCACAAGGACCGGCCTGGGCATTGCCCTGGGGCCCCGCGGGGGTCCTAGGCTACTGGCAATGCAGGAACTGAGCCCAGGCGAGGAAAATGCCAGTATCTGCCGGCCTAACCCTGTCAGTCCAGCTGCTTGCTCCCACCTTTGATCTCACCCTGCCCTGCGCCCCTTCTCTCCCCAGGGATCTGGGGATTGGGATGCTGGATACTTACCCACCCGAGGCAATTTTTTTCTTTCTTTCTTCTTCTTCCTCCTCCTCCTCCTCCTCCTCCTCCTCCTCCTCTTCTTCTTCTTCTTCATGCTGGATACTTACCCACCCGAGGCAATTTTTTTCTTTCTTCTTCTTCTTCCTATTCTTCTTCTTCTTCTTCTTCTTCTTCTTCTTCTTCTTCTTCTTCTTCTTCTTCTTCTTC
>NW_024080641.1:7192534-7449868 GCF_003009895.1 Hyaena hyaena | reverse complement strand
CCCTCCTCCTCCTCCCCCTCCTCCTCCTCCCCCTCCTCCTCCTTCTTCTTTTCTTCTTCTTCTTCTTTTTTTGGAGACTGATGTGGAGGAAAGGGAACCCCAGCTAGGAGCTTGAGCCTCATAGTTTAATTTCCACAGATGTCCTATGCATTTAAAAAATTAAACGGTCACTAAAGCCCTACAAGAAAAACAAGCACCTTGTCTTGGGGGTGGGTGGGGGAATAGTGCCTTTTTTCTTTTTCTTTTTTGTCTATCAGGAGCCTTGACACAGTCCCATTTATTGAGAACGTCTCGCAGATCCATTCTATATGCTTGATAGGTATTAATCCCTTTAGTTCAGAGGAGCCTCCTCTCAAATTGTGTACATTCAAAACACGCACACACAGTTTATGTGTTCGTTCGTTTCATTTCTTTCTGGCTCTTTCCCACATTGGCTTTTCCCAGATCAGCTGCTGGGGCCGCTGCCCTTGGCAGTTGTTCGGACCCAAACTCTTGGCTGTAACCCCCCAACACGCACACACGCACACACACACACACACACGCGTCTGTTCCCCGCACAGCTAGAGAGAGCCTGCAAACACACGAATCCACTTCCCGCACTTGCTATCACACATTACCGCAAGCTGAGTGGCTTAAGACAACCAAAATGGATTCTCCCCATTCTGGAGGTCAGACAACAAGGTGTTGATGGGGCCACAACCCCTCCTGAGGCCCTAGGGGAGATTCTGGTGGCCCCAGGCATACCTGGGTTTGTGGCACAGCCCTGCAGTCTCGGCCTCCCTGGTCACGTGGTCTTCTCTGTTTCTTAAAGACCCTTGTCATTGGATTGAGGGCCCCACCTGTATAATCCAGGATGATGTCATCTCAACATCCTTAATTGAATTACATCTGCAAAGACCCTTTTTCCAACTAAGGTCACATTCACAAGTCCTAGAGATGATGGACACATCTTTTTTGAGGCCACCATTCAACCAACTACAACACCCTAGGCAGATCATGTCTGTCCCCTGCTCAGAACATACCCATGGCCCTGACCTTCTCACCACAGTCCAGGCAGCCCTGCACCATCTGGTCCTGTCACCCCTCTGACTGTTCTCTCTTCCTCACAGCCCACCCCACTACGGACACATTGGCCTTCTTGCTCTTCCCTATACACATCAGGCACACTCCTGCCTCAGGGCCTTTGTACTGGCTATTCTGACTGCTTGAAACACTCCCTAAGAAGTCCACATAGCTCCCTCCTTCCTCTCCTTGGTGCTTTTTTCTTGGGTATCCCTTTCTCAGTGAGGCTTTTCCTGACCTTGTTTAAAATTGCAAACAATCCCAACCCCACCCCTACCCCATCCCACTTCCCTGATTCTCTATGGTATTTATTACCTTCTTACATATAATTTACTTACTATCTTATGTTTTTATGTCTCCCCTGGTGTCTGTTTTGTTCACAGCGGTGTTTCCAGTGCCTCAAACGATACCTGGTACACAGATACTCAATAAGTATGTGTAAAATTAACGAGCAGTCTTATGAAAAGTAGGCACTATTGTTACCAGGCCCATCTTACAGATGGGAAAACTAAGGCACAGATTCGTTGTCACTTCTCAAGGTCAAACAGTCACATAAGCACTGAGGCTTATCCTCAGTATTAACTGCCTTATAATCGAATCCAGTCTAACCTACCTCTCCATTTTATTTATTTATTATTTATTTTTAGAGCAAGCATGAGTGTGAGCAAGGGACGAGCAGAGGTAGAGGGAGAGCAAAAATCTTAAGCAGGCTCCACACCCAGCGCAGAGCCCAACTTGGGGTCCTATCTCACAACCCTGAGATCATAACCTGAACTGAAATCAAGAGTCAGACCCTAAACCAACCGAATGAGCCACCTGGGCACCCTACCAGTTTAAGTGGTTTGTTTTGTTTTGTTTTGTTTTTTAGTTTATTAATTTTGAGGGGGGGGCGAGGGGAGACCAAGAATCCCAAGCAGGCTCCACCTCATGAATGCAGGGCTCAATCTCATGAACCACAATCATGAGCCACAGTCCAGAGTTGGCCACTTAACGGACTAAGCCACCCAGTTGCCCCTTAGTTGTAGTTTGATAAAAATAGAACAGAAATTAGGGGCGCCTGGGTGGCTTAGTCGGTTGAGCGTCCGACTTTTGCTTAGGTCGTGATCTCGCGGTTCGTGGGTTCGAGCCCCGCATCGGGCTCTGTGCTGACTGCCAGCTCGGAGCCTGGAGCCTGTTTCAGTCTGTGACTCCCTCTCTCTCTGACCCTCCCCTGCTCACGCTCGCTCTCTCTCTCTCCTAGAAATAAATAAAACACATTGAAAATTAAAAAAAAAAAATAGAACAGAAATTAAAATTAAACCCATTGATACAGACCTGTTAACACTACACAAGTTGGAAGCCACAGTGTCACTAACAATCTGAATGTCGCGTGTGCTAGTCTCTTCCTAGTTTTGTCGTATTAGTGGCCGTTCCAATTCTTGGCGGCACTGAGCTCAATCCCATGCCTTGCACCTCGGTGCCTTCCCTCTCTCGGTTTTGTTTTTGTTCCCTTTATTTTACCTAATTTTACATCGCTTGTGCTTCCAACCCCGTATTATGTTGTTGTTTTAAAGTTATCTCTACACCCAAAGTGGGGCTCGAACCTACAATCCGGAGACTAAGAGTCATATGCTCTAACTGAGCCATGAGGCGCCCCCTCAACCCCGTATTTAAAGTAAAACCATTCTCACCAAGGCCTTCGCAAGTAAATAAAAGGCAAATGTTTTCTGCCCCAAGCCTTCCCTCCCCCACCTGGCAACCCATCGGTCCGCCACCCCTGAGATTGTTTTCTGGTGACCTCTGAAGGTCCAAATGACCTTGGTCTGTTACCTTTACTTGCCGGATCCATTTGGCCCATCCCCATTTGTCTTGCAATGAGAGGAGCGGATCGTGCTGTGCTCTGCCCTTGCCAATCTGGGATCCGACATTGTGGGGGAAGGGGTTTCCAAATTATCCTTTGAGATGTAGGCTGGGTCTTCCGGTGTCGCGGGGCGGGGGATGTCCTAGCTCCTTTTTGGTATTTTTTTCCCTTCTTTTTTAAAATCACAGTAATGCAGGCTCAGTAATGCTTTGCCATGGGCCGCGGCAACACCTGTGTTGGCTTTATAATTATTTCTTAATCTGCACAGAGCTGGGTTTTCCCCCCTCTACTTTTCTGTAAGTCGCTTATCTTGCACAATCTTTAAAAAAGAAAATAGGCGTGCAAGAAAAAGCAATCCTCACCCACCCCAAATCCCACTCTCAAGGCAACCACTTCTGACGCTGTCGCGTCTCTCAGCGACCATCCTTTTCTGCCTTCATCTGTTGACTTGTTGCGCGGGTGGAGGGGAGGGCGTCCTGCCCTGGTTTCATTGGGAAAGGTGGGCGGGGAGCGGGTCTCCAATTCTTTTCGTCAGCGGCGGTCTCAAATCCTACTTGGGGAAGAAGGAGATGGGAAATCTTGCTTAATCCGCCAGCCAGAGACTGGATTTCAGAAACGAAATTTAGAAAATCCCTATCAAAATATCAGTTGGCTTTTTTTAAAGAAACCAAATACTGTTGTCCAAACAGTCTCCAACAGAAAACCCACCGTGTCTTTCCACCACCCCGCTCATCCCCCACCCCCCAGCCCCAGAGCTTGGGTTGTGCCTTCTGATTTTATTCGCTACCTCTAGAAATCATATTATTCAAATGTGATCTCTCCATTTTATAAGGCTTTTCATTTTTTTTAGTATAATTGACATTTATTTTATACGGTTATCTTTTTTTTTTTTTTTTTTGACTAGGTAATACATGCTCATGGTACAAAAATTCACAAGGTTTGTAGACAAGATGCGGGGTCTTTTTCTCTACCTGTAGCCTCCCTACCCACCCCGGGGCTCTGGGGGAGGTGGGTGGCAAAGCCCATCCCCCGGCCATGTACCCTTCGCACCCCGGCCAGGTTGGCGGCACCGTATCTGGGGAACCAGAGCCCCCCTTCTCCCTGCGGTGAGCCGGGGCGGCCTGCGCACTGCGCAGACTCCCCGCTGCAGTGGGCGGAGCCCCGTCGGGCCCCGCCCCCTCCTTCCTACCGCCCCTGCTCAGCCTGTTGGGGCAGAAGCTGGGGCCCCGCGGAGGTAGCAGCTGCCGCCTGCGGAGTGAGGCCGAGTCCCCTCCGGTGTAAGGTGGAGGAGGATGGCTAGGGGGATGGGCTGGGGGCTGGCGGTGAGGCCCCGATGGTCCTGGGCTCTGGGCTTGAGCTGTCTGGTGGGTACCTAAGGGTGATGGCAGAGGAGCCACCTGAAAAAGGCTCCCTGGGTGGTCTCCGGGCTGCGAAAAGCCAGGCAAAGATTTGGGGCTTCACTCACCCCCTCCGGAGTGGGCTTCTTGGGAATGTCTAGATTAGAGCTCAGAGAAGGGAAGATGCTAATGGGGGAGCGGATTAATGAGGAGCAGGATGGGCGCTGGGGGGGGCAGGGTGGGCGCTAAGGGGCACAGGGTGTGCACTATGGAATGATGGGAAGAAAGCAAGGCATTAGACTTTGAGGGATTTCGAAATCCCTGCTGACCAGCGGTCAGCTTCCTCCTTTTGGGGTGTCGGGCCCCATGCCAGTGACCCCGTGCTCACAGGCAAGGAGACCCAGTGGATCCCATGAGCCCAGCACTGCTCTGCTTTCGGTGATCTTCCCCCCAAAGGCCAGAAACCCCACCAGTGTCTGCTTTTGCTCCCCACAGTTTGGAGACCCTGACACACCCACTTTCCCCGCCTGGGCTCCGCGTATTCCCTGGCTGCCTGGCAAGATGAAGCCTAAACTGATGTACCAGGAGGTAGGTGGATCTGGGGCCCAGAGGGGTGGGTGGGGCGGGGTGCAGTGGAGGGCAGAGACCCTGACAAGCTGCCCTGTCACCCCCCTGCCATCCCCAATCCCCAGCTAAAGGTGCCTGCTGAGGAGCCCGCCAATGAGCTGCCCATGAATGAGATTGAGGCCTGGAAGGCTGCGGAGAAGGTAGGAGCCCACCACCGCCCTCAGCCTGTCTCAGGCGTGGGCTGGGCCGGTTGCCTTGGGCTGGCTGATCGCCTCCTCCTCCCCACAGAAAGCGCGCTGGGTCCTGCTCGTCCTCATCCTGGCCGTTGTGGGCTTCGGAGCCCTGATGACTCAGCTGTTTCTATGGGAATACGGCGACTTGCATCTCTTTGGGCCCAACCAGCGCCCAGCCCCCTGCTACGACCCCTGCGAGTAAGTGGGGGTGGGGGGGCATCTCGGGCAGTGGGGGGAAGGAGCCCTGCCAGGCCAGGGACACTTACACACTGAGCAGGGCCTGCCCTGAGCCGACGCTGGTGCCTGAGACTGGGGAGTGCTCCGTCACAGGGCCTTCCCTCCACCCCCTCTCCCTCCCCCCAACACTGTTCCCATGGCAGCCGCAGCATCATCTTCTCTCCAGGGCTAGGAACAAACCAGCGCGCACACACAGACAGGCACGGCATCTTCCATCACACGTGTGGACAGACGCACACACACAGAGCTCCACACGCACAACCTGCCTTCCACACGTCTAGACAGACAAATGCACAGGCGCATGGAATCGTGAGTACAGGCACACGCAAATACGTAGTCGTCCGTCCTCCCTGGGCCGACAGGTGAGCACTCACATTCCAGTCAGTTGTCTCTGGCCCCCCTGCGGCTGATACCACCCCCCATCCTCCAGGGCAGTGCTGGTGGAGAGCATTCCAGAGGGCCTGGACTTCCCCAATGCCTCCACGAGCAACCCTTCCACCAGCCAGGCCTGGCTGGGCCTGCTCGCTGGTGCCCACAGCAGTCTGGACATCGCCTCTTTCTACTGGACTCTCACCAACAATGACACCCACACCCAGGAGCCCTCTGCCCAGCAGGTACCTGGCAGCATGGGCCCCGGCTGGCAGCAGGGGTGGTGGGAGGCATTGTGGGGGGTGCGGGGAGTGAAGGGGGACCCCCTGCAACCCAGGAGACGAACGGGCACGTCTCACACAGCGGGTTGGACGCAGGTGGTTGAAAGCAACCATCTTCACATGGCGCTCTGGACTGGGGGCTTTTGTCACGGTCATCCGGAGGCCTCCGAAGGTCAGGGTGTGGGTCTGATTACCAGGGACTGGGCTGACAGATGTTGCTCACCCCCGAGCTGCCCCAACCCCATCACACAATGACACAGAAGACCAGAGTGAGTAACAGCCCAGCCTCACCCCAGTTTCCCGCTTCCCAGCCACGTGACCTTGGGGCCGTCCTGGCACCTCTCAGGCTTCAGCTTCCACATGGGTAGGATGGGGCCAGTAGCTAGCACCTGCCGCATTCGAGAATCAAACCCGCTAACCTGTGCAGATTCCAGCCCAGTATGTGACACCAGTCGGCCTCCTCTCAGCGTCTGCTGTGTATCTTTTCAGGGTCTCAAAAACATAAAACCTCAAGAGGTGAAAAAGAACAGCCTCGCTGGATAACCCCTTCCTTGAAAAACACGCTGACCTGCTCCCTTCCTTTTTTTTCCTCCCCGCCCCTGCCGCCTTTTTTTTGTCAGAGGCGGACTTAACATTTATTAAAATTGTGGGGCTCCTCAAGCACTACCTAAAAGCCTAATCACAGAAGTTAAAAATGACTTGAGTGCTCCCTCCCCGCCGGCTCCCCGCTGGAGTGGTTCAAAGCACAGAGCGCAGAGATAGGAGGCAGGCGACCTGGGTTCAGGTCCCCCTTTGCCACTGACTTCCCCGATGCCAGTTTTCTCCTCCGCGCCTTGGGGGTTGTACTCAGACCCGCCTCACCAGTGAGAGCGGTGAGGAGTCTGTGAGTTCAGATGGGAAGGGACTTAGGACGGGCCCCGGCTCCCTGGAGGAAAGCAGGGAGTCCTAGGCTGTCATCCTTACAGTTACTGGCACCATCAGGCCTCTCCCTGTACCTTCCTGGATCTCCAGCCCGTGCTGTGCCCCCAACATCCCAGGGGGTGCTTGGAGACTCCTGCGGTGCCAGGCTTTGATGCTCCCAAGGCAGGATCTTAGGAAGGTCCTGGAAGGACAGGACTGGCAGGGAGGCCCTGGCATGGCCCGGAGCACCAGTAATTAAACAGATGAAAGGTTTTCATAGCTCAGCCTGTAAAGCCATCTCGCCGCGTATCGGCTAATGGAGAGCCTGTTCAGTCCTGACCACAAATTGAAATGCAGTATCAAAACGGTCTTTTTGCGGGGGTGCTGCATGGGGTTGGAGAGCTGGCTGGCCCCGCCGCTCACAGGCTCTCCCCTCCCCGCAGGGTGAGGAGGTCCTCCGGCAGCTCCAGGCCCTGGCACCTCAAGGCGTGAAGGTCCGCATCGCCGTGAGCAAGCCCAGTGGGCCCCAGCCGCAGGCCGACCTGCAGACCCTGCTGCAAAGCGGTGAGCCAGGGGGCAGCTGTGGGGGGTGCCGGGCCAGGGGCTGTCCCCGCCGGCTCCCGACAGCCTGTCTGTCACAGGTGCCCAGGTCCGCATGGTGGATATGCAGAAGCTGACCCATGGCGTCCTGCACACCAAGTTCTGGGTGGTGGACCAGACCCACTTCTACATCGGCAGCGCCAACATGGACTGGCGCTCCCTGACCCAGGTCTGCCTGTGCCCTGCCCGGCTCCTCCGCGCCCCGCAGGACACCCGGCCCCCAAGCACACCTCTCTTCAATCCCAGCATCTTCTCTGTCCAGTCTCTGCAATGGCTTCCTACCTCCTACCAGGCCTCCCTAAGCATCCCCAAATCCAGCCCTCACTGCCTTCCCCTCCCCACCCCCCCGGCCCACGGAAGCCTGGGGTTCGCTCTGATCCCTGATGACACCTGCCAGCCCTTCTGCATTCAAGGTCCTGTCCACCAAATTGCCCTTCATTATTTATTCCCTGAGTGCCTGCTCTAAGCCCAGGCCCGTCCCGGGAGATGCTGGGAACATGGTGGTAAGCAAAGGACCTCTGCGAACCGCCAGTCCAGGGCCAAGGCAGGCTGGGCACCAGGCAGTGTGACAGCCCAGAGGGTCAGGGCCAGGATGGGGGACAACCCAGTCTGGAGTCTCAGGGAAGACCTTCCAAAGGAGGTGACAGCTAATATGATAGCTGAAGGAGCTGCAAGCATTAGCATGAGATGGGAAAGAAGGAACAGCGTAGGCAATGGTCGTTTATTTACTCAGCAAATACCTCCCAAGGCCCTAACCATATCGGCTCTGGGGAGATGCTGAAGATACAGCCGTGGCCAAGACATCCCTGGTGGCTCTCCTCTGAGTCCAACGTCACTAGAGAGAGAAGTGAGGGAAACCCAAGGGACCGTGAAAGCCCACAGGGCTCCCTGACACGGTCTGGGCAGTCAAGGGAGGGTTCCTGGAGGAGAAGGCTGTCCGCCGGGATCTACAAATGAGTTGGAGCTTGTTCTGTAGAAGCCAAAGCATGAGCGGAAGTTCAGGAAACCTGGCATTTCGGGATAACCAAATGATTTTTCCCAAAACTTAAGACCGAAAGGTCTTAGCCTTGGGTCAAGTCCATGCTCATCTCGGGACTTCAGTTCCAGTGATGGCGGCGAGGCTGGGGGGGTGGGGGACTGAGGGGCAGAAAGATGGGGAGATTGAGAGGCAAGGGGCAGGATGGAAGGCTGAAGGGTGGGGAGAGGGGACTGTGGGTGTTCATGTCATCTGTGGACCCCCGGCTGCCACCCCGCCAGGCTCAGCACTGCCCTCCCACAGGTCAAGGAGCTGGGCGTGGTCATGTACAACTGCAGCTGCCTCGCTCGGGACCTGACCAAGATCTTTGAGGCCTATTGGTACCTGGGCCAGGCGGGCAGCTCCATCCCGTCAACCTGGCCCCGGCCCTACGACACTCGCTACAATCAAGAGACACCAATGGAGATCTGTCTCAACGGAACCCCGGCCCTGGCCTACCTGGCTGTGAGTCCTGGGGAAGAGGGGACCTGTCCCTTGCAGTGTCTGTCTGGCCCTGCCCAGGGACGGGGAGGGGGCGTCCTGACCACTCACTCTGGCTCACACAGGTGGGTCTGGGGCCAGGGCCGTGTCCCAGCCTCCCTAGGCCTTGATTTTCTCTCAAAAACAGTGTCATAATACGTGCCACCTCTAGGGCTGACGGGGAGTCACCACTGCGTTCATGCCTGCAAGCCCCTGGTGCCCCTGTGATGTCCCTTATATATAGCAGCACGCAGCTCTTTGCGTTTAAATCAGTTAAAATTAAATGTGGCCAAAAAATTCAATTCCTTGGTCACATGAGCCACGTTTCAAGCGCTTGGTAGGCACATGCGGCAAACACCTGCCACGCTGAACAGTGCGGATCGAGAACATTGCCATCGCTCTGGAAAGTTCTCTGGGACAGCGCCCACGGTTGCCCGCAGCACATACTGAGCACTGTAGAGGAGGCGCTTCCGTTTTCAGCTGCTGACATTTCTACCAATTGGGGCCGCCCGACTGGGTTCCTTTCAGCACCCCCCCCCACCCGCAAGTCACATGGCCAAGCCCGGAGCCCTGGTGGGAGGGCCGCACAAAGGCAAGGACACGTGATGCACAGCCGTCCTTTGCTCCAGGGGTCTCGCTGGAAGCTTACGGGTTCCCCTATTACCACCTCCCCTTCAGAGCCTGAGTTTTTGCTCATCTGTCACGGGGAGGGAAACAGGTAAAGGGCTTGGTGTGCTACGGCATATAGGCGTGCTGTCAAGGTGGGCTGTGAGCAAGTCGGGGACCAAAGTGATGAGAGGCCCTTGAACCTGAGCCTGCCATGGCGGGGGGAGGGGGCGGCTGTTAAACCCAGACTCCCAGGCCCCACCGTGGCACCCTGGCTCGGTATGCTGGGTGCAGTGAAGCCCAAGAATTTGCTATTCTTTTTTGTTTTTACTTTATTTTTAACATTTATTTGTTTTTGAGAGAGACAGACAGACAGACAGAGCGTGAGTGGGGGAGGGGCAGAGAGAGAGGGAGACACTGAATTTGAAGCAGGCTCTAGGCTCTCAGCACCGAGCCCGACAGAGGGATCGAACCCACAAACCATGAGATCATGACCTGAGCCGAAGTCAGACATTCAACTGACTGAGCCACCCAGGCGCCCCTAGCATAAATTCTGGAACTAAACAGCCTAGGGTCAAATCCTGGCTGTATTTATCAGCTGTGCGGCCTCAGGCAAATCACTTACCCTCTCTGAGCCTCAGTTTCCTCACCTATAAAACAGCCGTAGTAATTAACCCAGCCCTTCCCAAAGGCTGAGAATTCAGCGCAACCCACAAGACCTAGCTTGGGACAGTCTGTCTGTGCATGGGGTCCGCTGTGACGGCACCCCTGGCAGGGCACATCTTGATTGTCCCCTCCCCCCCAGAGTGCACCCCCACCACTGTGTCCCAGTGGCCGCACCCCAGACCTGAAGGCCCTGCTCAATGTGGTGGACAACGCCCGGAGTTTCATCTACGTTGCGGTCATGAACTACCTGCCCACCATGGAGTTCTCCCACCCACGCAGGTACCACTGCCACGTGGACAGGGCTCGGGACGGGACCACCGTGAGTGGAAGAGGCAGAGGAGACAGGGATGAGGGGTCTGGATACTCAAGACAGAGGAAGAGGGGGCAGAGGAAAGGGTAACAATCCTGGGGTTGGGAACAGGGCGGTGGACCTGAGGCCTGGGGCAGGGGGTGCGCAGTGTGGGATTTCCCAAGTTAGGGAGCAGGGAGTATGGGCTGGAAACAGGATGAGGGGCTTGGGGGCAGGAATGGGAGCCAGAAATGGGACGGGGCACGTGGGATTTAAGGAGGCAGGAACAGAACTGGGTGCCAGAGAGCTAGGGCGGTCTAGGGATTTGAGGGTGCCCGGAAGCTGGAGCATGCCCTCTAAGGCTCAGGGCGAGGCCGCGGGGAAAGCTGCCCTCTGAATCCCACGCCCCCATCCCCAAGGTTCTGGCCCGCCATTGACGACGGGCTCCGGCGGGCGGCCTATGAGCGGGGCGTCAAGGTGCGGCTGCTCATCAGCTGCTGGGGACACTCTGAGCCATCCATGCGCTCCTTCCTGCTCTCCCTGGCCGCCCTGCGTGACAACCACACCCACTCTGACATCCAGGTGGTAAGCGCCCCCCCACCCCCACCCCAAACCCATCCTTCGGGCCTTGTGCAGGGCAATGCTGAAGACATCAAGGAGCTGTCTTCACCTGTCACCTGACAGGGACAGCCCAGAGGGACAGCGCCGTGCCGTAACGGGGAGACCATGGGCCCGGCCAGGATGACAGGGCACAGGGAGAGGAGGCAGGGCCCAGACGGAGGAGGCCTGGCCAGAGGCATCGTGGCCAGGATGGGGGGCGGGGTTCCCGGGAGGCGTCTGCCCCAGCCTGGGGAGGAGGGGGTCAAGGAGGACTTTTTGGAAAAGGGGACATCTGTGGTGAGACCTAAGGGACGAATAGGAGCCATTCTAGAAGGATTGGCAAACAAGGCAACTGGGCCTCCCCTGTAGTCGGTGCTGCTGATAGCCACTCCTCCAGGCCCTGTTCCGGCTCCAATAGCCCTACGGGAAACATCCGAGCCCCTCCCGTCCTGCAAACCTGGTTCCACTCCCCACCCCAGACCCTGGGGTGTCCCCAACCCCACCCTGCATCTCACGCCCCTTCTCATTCTCCCCTCGCCCTCAGAAACTCTTTGTGGTCCCTGCCGACGAGACCCAGGCCCGGATCCCATATGCCCGCGTCAACCACAATAAGTACATGGTGACCGAACGCGCCACCTACATCGGTGAGTGTCCCGAGCTCCGCCAAGGGGACGGAAGGGGAGTCCGGGCGCGGCCGCGGGCTCTGACACTCTCACCCCGCCCGGCAGGAACCTCCAACTGGTCTGGCAGCTACTTCACGGAGACGGCGGGCACCTCGCTGCTGGTGACACAGAATGGGCGTGGTGGCCTGAGAAGCCAGCTGGAGGCCGTTTTCCTAAGGGACTGGGACTCCCCTTACAGCCATGACCTTGACACCTCAGCTGACAGCGTGGGCAATGCCTGTCGCCTGCTGTGAGGCCGTGGTCCCGCAGACAGGCCACAGCCTGCGAGGCCCCCGCGGACCCAGATATCCCGGGTCCCGGCCCCTGTCCCCATGCCCCCGCTTCTGTGTGCCCCGTTGTGGCTCCACCTGCTCTTCCCTGCTCTCCCATCTCTACCTCCACCCCTGCCGGCCTGACGCTGTGGCCCCAGGACCCGGCCCAGCAGGGGGAGGGATCAGCCCCTGAAGAAATGGGGGTGCATGCTGGGCCCGGCCCCCTGGCCCACCCCCCTTTCCAGGGCAAAGAGGGCTCAAGGTTATAATAAGTAAATAAGTTGTCTCTACAGCCTGTGCCTGTCTCAGTGATGTGAAGGGACTGTTGGGGGAGGAGCCGGCTGGCACAGGCATCTCCTGGAGACGTAGCGTTTGCTGAGCCCTCAAGCACGTCACCCGTGTGGTTTGCCGTGGACTGAACCCACGGTGCGCGCCGAGCCCTCCACATGCAATGCATACGGGCCAGTCTGGTGCTGAGCATGTAGCGTGGGACCAGAAACGTGGACTGGTACGGGCTGACCCCCCACATGGCCAGCAGGGGGTAGCACGTTGCCGCACACTCAGCACGTCGTTCCCAGCCTCTCAGCCAGACGGGCACCCATTGAACCGTCTCCGTGTCCCCGGGGTGGACTCCCACGTCTCAACACCGGAGTGGGCACCGAGCGTGAGCTTAGGGCTGCCAAGTGAATGTACGCTCCGCACGACCCCAAGCTTAGGTGAGTGCATGCCAAGCCTGGGCACACGGCAAGGGCAGGTCAACCAACAGATGAGACCAGGGCATTGGGCAAGCTTTGATGGAACACCGGGGATGATGGGAAGGTCGAGTCCCACGCACAAGCACGTAGCCCATTTAGGGGGTGGGTCAGCAGGCGAGCGGGCCTGTCCCTCCCAGTGCGACAGCCTCCCAGCTCCGGCCAGAGCCCGAGTGCAGCACAGGGTGCAGCATCGGGGAGCAGGGCCCTGGGCGCCAACCTGAACCCCACCCTAGCTCCAGGCCAGGCTTCACTCAGGGCTGCTGAACAGTTCTTTATTGAAATGGGCAGAGGCAGCAGGGCCAAGGGCATGCTCAGGGCCAGCAGGGTGTGGCCCCCTTCCTGTGTCCCTTTGGCCCAGGGGGCCACAGGCCAGACCGCAAGGCCCTCCTGCATTCAAGGCGTGTGTGCTGGCATGTACCGGGGGCGAGGGGAATGGGGAATTTCTGGATAACTATCTTTCTGTAAGAATAATTTGTGGGTTCAGGAAATGGCTCTAAGGAGGGGATGCCAGCCCAGCTAGCGCAGCCCCCAGCGATGGGCAGGGGCGGCGTCACCATCAATGGTGCCCACCAACGTGCTGCAGAAAGCTGGTGGTCCGGGGCGGACCGTGCGGGTGAACGTGGTGGACTGGGAGCCCCTGCGCCCGCGGGCCCCTGACACCATCCAGAGTCCAGTTCGGCTCACTCAGCCATTCCCCAGGGCAGCTGCTGGGGTCGTAGAGCTCAGGGCCCGGCCTCTGTGGAGGAGAACAAAGGACCATCAGCCGAGAAGCCCCCAGCCCTGGGAACCGGCTGCCTGCCCCTCACCGACTCTCTCCAGTCCTGAATGAACCTTTGTGACTTCCTGAGGGTGATGTTTTTGGTCCCGAACCCTCACTGCAACTTTGGAGGCTTAAATGGTGTGTGCAGAGATCTTAAGGTGTTCTGAGGGAACTTCTTTCGGGGGAGGGGAGGCGGTGAGCCTCCAGGTTGGGCCTTTATCACTCCCTACAGGTGAATTACCACATTCTTAGTTTTTACACAGCCCAGAAGCGGATTAGTATGTGCTGAGCCTTGTCACCTTATAAGAGTAGGTTAGCAGGTACCGAATTTTGTATCCTGAATATGGGTCAGTGTGTGCTGAGCCTTATCACGTGGTAGGGGTGGGCTCCCAGGTGCTAAATGTTGTATCCTGAACACAGGTTAGCATTCGCTGGGCTGTATCAAATCCTAATCACGTCCTGAACATGGGTTCGTGTTTGCTGAACCTTGTCCCGTCCTGAGAATGGACTAGTATGTGTTGAGCTTGGAGCCAGCTGCGGGCAATGCAGATGTGCTGGGAGCAGGGCCTGGCCCACGGAGATAACACCCCTGCTGGAGCTCGGGAGGCCCCGATCCCAGAGCCACCTGCACGCCGCCAGCCCACCTGGCTCACTTACATCAGCATCCATGGTCATATCCTTGATGTCTGGTCCATCCCCGTCGCGCTGCGGGATGGTGGGCGGCTCGGCGGAGGCCCCACGGCGCTCTCCCTCTGCCCAGCCACTGCCCTGGCATGGCCCATCGTCGTCAGGCGAGGCCTGGCTCAGCCGGATGAGGTTGCTGAAGTTGGAGTCGGACTTGGAGCCTGCGGGTGGCTTGCGGGCCTTGTGGCGGCCCGCCAGGCGGCTGCCATAGAAAGCCAGGATGGGCTCGGGGCCCGAGTCGGGCACCCGGCGGCCAGCGGCGGCTGCCTTGAGTGGGGCCAGCATGTCAGGAACCACATCGGCTCGGGCCTCCCCCCACAGCCCACGCCCCACCTCCTGCAGACTCAGGTCATCCAGCTGGTCGATGGCCCTCTGCACGCCGGGCGCCTTCTCCTCGCAGAAGAAGGGCCCGCTGCCCACCACGCTGCCCATGCCCGCGGCCTCCTCCTTCTCGGCCAGACGGTAGTAGGGGGACCCGTCCTCCACAGCGGCCGCAGCCGGCGTGGGTGTCTTGCCCTCCACCTGCAGGGAGAGGCGGCAGGCGCGCAGCGAGAGCTGGTAGTAGCGGGTGGCCTCGTGGGCGCTGCGCAGCTGCTGCATGGACACGAAGGGGTGGCGCAGGGCGGCGCTGGGGCTGATGCGCTCGTGCGACTCCCACGTCAGCATGCGCTTGATCAGCTCCACCATGCTCTTGAGGTCAGCGTGCTCGGCCAGCGCCTCGCGGTCCAGGAAGGTCAGCCGAGCGGCCGCCCCGCCGCCGTTCACCGTCTCAATCTGGTCCAGTGATTTAAGCATGTACTTGCGGCGCTCCAGGGGACGCACCTGGTGGGGCATGAGATTGACGTTGAATCCGGGCCTTGGGTGCTCCTGAAGTGGGGCCCACGTGTGACCACCCCGCAGCTCCCAGTCTGCCCTCGAGTCCAGTCCGGAGCCCTCTTGTTGTTATGAAGTCCACGGGCCTGAAGCTAGACTTCCGGTTCTGCCCATGATCGGACTTGGAGCTCTCTTGCTGCTGGAGGGCCCGCATACCAGACCTCCTCTAGTGTGACCCAGAGCCCTCCTACTGCTGCAGGAAAGGTAGCTGGCTGTGTTCTGGGGTCTCCTGTCATCTAACCCGGAGTCTGAGCCAAGGTTCACTTCTCCCACACACACGTAGTCCTCCCCAGAGCCATGGGTCCAGCCCCTAGTCCTCCACCCCCACGCCTCCCAGTCGTCTGACCTCTTTGCCACACTAGTGTGCTGACCCCTGGCCACGAAACTCAGAGGAGCCGCCACACACGACCAGCGCCACCTTCCGGTCTCACCCACAGCTCTCGTGCTGTGACCCCTCCCACAGCTGACCCTCAAACTTCCGGTCCCCTCTGAGATCTAACCTAGATTTTTTTTTTCCTCGATGTGGCAGCTCCCTCCCCCTCCGCCCCCCCACCCCTGCCTCACCGCCTGCCCTCCCCCCGCCGGCGCCCCTACCTTGGTCTCAGCCAGGTAGTCGGCCGAGGACTTGAGCTGCCAAGCGTTGCTGGCCTCGGGGTGAGGGTTGCGCTTGAAAAAATGGTGGGCCTTGCGGGCAGCGTGCAGCAGGTGGGGCTTGGGCAAGCCCTGGGTCTCGCAGATGTAGCGCACCTGGTCGTACTCGTTGTTGCCCGGGTAGAGGGGCCAGCCCAGGTGCAGCTCGGCCATGACACAGCCCAGGGACCACACGTCCACCTTCTCGCAGAAGGGCAGTCCCAGTAGAATCTCGGGGGCCCGGTAGAAGCGCGACTGGATGTAAGGCTCTTTCACGTAGCGCACCTCGCTGAAAATGCTGGCCGAGCCGAAGTCGATCACCTGCATCGGTGGGAGGCAGGCGGGTGGGCAGGGCAAGGGACAGGGGCGGCCGACCGAGGCCTCCCTGGTGTCTCTCGCCAGTGTCTTTCTGCGTCTGCCATCTGACCGTCGCTGTGTCTGGGAGCCTTTATCTCTCAGTTATGCCCCTGTCTCTGCCAGTCTGCGTCTCTGGTTTGGGTGTTTGTCCCTCCGTTTGTTTCTTTCCTCTAGAACTTATGCCTGTGAGGGTGAGGATCCCTCCCTTTGTCCTTCGGTCCACACCTTGTCCATCAGCAAATCTTGTTGGCTCCGCCTTCTGGATGGACCCGGAATCTCTCCACTCTGCAGCCCCACCTCCTCTCCCCGCCCCCACCCCCATCCTGTCTGCAGTCATCTCCCACTGAGACCTATGTGGGGTCCTCCTTGAGGGTCTCCTCCTTCAGCGCCCCAATCTCCTCATCGTACGCACCCTGAGCCATCCTGTGAAGACCTGAGTCAGAGTACATCTTTCCCCTGCTCAGAAAACCTCTGTGTCTTTATCACATCCTGTGATGGAAGCCCATGACCTCACTGTGGCCCCCAAGGCTTGAGCAATCTGCCCCATCACCTCTCTGCCCTCACCTCCCCCCCGCCCCCGCTCCCCCCCCTCACGGGCCTCTCACTGTCCCTTGAATAAGCCAGATGCATTGAATAAGCTCAGGGACTTTGCACTGGCTGATCCCTCTGCCTGGAATGCTCTTCCTCCAGATGTCCACACACAGTTCTCTCATCTCAGTCAGATGTTACCTCCTCAGCATGACCTCCTGTGAAAAGCCTCACCATTCCCCTCCCCCTTCCCAGCACTCTCCTTTTCTCCAGAGCTCCCAACACCACTTCACACATCATATATTTTGCCTTTCAGCTGAGTTCATTGTCTCTCTACCCAGCTAGGGTGAGTCCCATCAGGGCAGGGGTTCTGTCTATTTCATTGCTGGCTCCCTAGATGCCTAGAGCAGTGCCCAGCACACAGTTAGGGGCTCAGTCAAGAGTGAGGGAGTGAATGAATGAGGGGCGCCTGGGTGGCTCAGTCAGTTAAGCATCCGACGTGGGCTCAGGTCATGATCTCACGGTCTGTGGGTTCGAGGCCTGTGTCAGGCTCTGTGCTGACAGCTTGGAGCCTGGAGCCTGCTTCGGATTCTATGCCTGTCTCTCTGCCCTTGCTCACGCTGTGTCTCTCTCTTCTTCAAAAACAAACATTTAAAAAAATGTAAAAAAAGAATGAGTGAGTGATTGAATGAATGAATGGGCTTTATGTCCCTGCCATTCTTTCTTTCGGCCCCTTGTTTGTAACTCTCTTAGTTTTTTGTGGGTTTTTTGCCTCTTCATTGTTTGGCTCTTCATTGTGCCTCTCATCTCTCGGTGTCTCTCTCCGTCTCCATCTCTGTGTCACTGCTGGGAAGACACCTCCCTGAAGCCCCGACCCTCTTCCGTCTTCACCATCGGGCACCGTGAACGGCCCTCGCAAGCCCTCCAAGCACAACAGGGACTTGATGAGCGCCTGCTGAACCAGCACTGTGAATGGCTGAAAGTCTGTCTCTCCCAACGCCGTGCGCCATGTGCTCTCCGAATCTCCAAGACTCTATCTTGGTCCCTGCCTCAGTTTCCCTCTCTGAGTTTCTCTGCTTGTCATTCAGCCATCCCTCACCTTCTATTTGCAGGAGGTGGTATCATGAAATGGTTCTTAATCCTGACTCTAAATACAAACTGCTGAGGCCTGAATCTCAGAGAGCTTGCAGGACCCTGGGCACTCAGTGTCCATCCGTCCGTCCATCCATGCATCCATCCATCCATCCATCCATCCATCCATCCCACAAACACGAGAGGGGTGCCAGCACTGGCCAGGTGTTGTGGATCTGTCCCGTTCGTCTCCTGCGGTGTTTGTGGGCGTCTCTCTTTCCTTGGGTCTCTGTCCTTCCATCTCTTAGGGCAAAATGATCTGCCTTTTCATGACTCTGTATCTCCCTGTGACTCTGACATTCACTTAGCATTGTCTCTGCCACAGCCCTGTGCTGGGAGATGCCGACGGCTGCTTTCACGGTGCTTCTAGCTCAGACCTGTCATCAGACAGTGACAAACCCGGAAGTGGACAGAGGGGCCTGGCGGAGGGATCAGGGCTGGACGGGGGAGATGCAGGCAGACCAGAGGGGCCAGGAATGGGATGGAGGAGACCAGAGGCTTGTGACCTGCATCGGAGGTGCCTCTGTGTGCCCAGTACAGGATCATGTCCAGAGCAGGAGCTCAGTGAATGCTTGTTAATGAACAAACTGTCCGTGGTGAAGAACGGCACTGCCGTCCGTACAGTCTCCTGGACCATCAGGCTTCCACCCCACTCAGGTCCTGGCTTATACTTCACACAGATCAGTCCGCAAATCAGTCAGTGCTCCACGCCTACCCTAGAACGCACCCACCATGTCCCTTCCCCGAAACCCTGACCCCGTCCCAGCCACCTGGAGCAGAGCAGGGCCCCCCCTCACTGCCTTCCTGTCCCTGCCCCTCACAGTCCTCAAGCAGCCAGAGGGACGCTGTGAACACCTGAGCCAGCTCTCAGCTCCTCTCTGTTCGGAAGCCTCCCCCTGTGGCCCCATCGGACAGAGAAGAAAACCAGTCTTCACTGTGGCCCACAAGGCCCTGTATGACCTTGGCCCCATCACCTCCTTGATCCCCATACCTCCCTCTTCTCACCCTGCTTCAGCCACTCTGGGCTCTGGGGTGCTGCTCAAACACATAAATTCAGACCGCTCCTACCTCAGGGCCTTTGCACTAGTTGTTCCTCCCACCCAGATTCTTCCCCCCACATGTCTACATGGCTGCCTCCCTCCTTTGGGACTTTCCTCAAGTGTCACCTTCCCAGTGAGGCCTTGTCTACAGTTTCATCCAGCATCACCACCGCCACCACCAGTCAACACCCCACACCCTCCTCCCTGCTTTATCTTTTCTCCTTCTCACTCATATACCATATCTGACTCATTTGTCTTGGCGACTCCGTTTCCCCCACCAGAATGTCAGCCCCACAAAGACAGGACTGGGCCAGAGGACGTGAGCTAGGGACTGGACAAGGACGAGAGGCGTCAGGTCTGTGATAGACAGGATGTCAGAATCGGGATAGGGAGACAGGGAGGATTTTAGGACCAGGAGGTGGGTACAGGCATCAAGGGCAGGGTAGGGCAGGGGAGACTTCTGGGGGGGAGGGAGGGGGAGGGGAGACAAGGGAGCCCCTGGCGACCGGAGGATGTCCAGGGCTGGGGGAAGACGGGAACGAGGGCCACCGCCATCCCAGGGCCGCCCCACTCACCTTGACCCTAAAGGGGCAGCGGGTCTGGTCCACCAGCATGATGTTCTCGGGCTTGAGATCGGCATGGATGATCGCCAGCTCCTTGAGCCGGGCCAGGGCCCTGAGCACCTGCAGGGTGACCGTGCGGATGTGGCGGGCAGGGAGGGGTGCGAAGTTGTTCTCCTTCTGGAACTCGAAAAGGTTTTGCTCCAGCAGCTCGAAGACCAGGTAGAACTTGAGGGCGTCGTGGAAGAACTCGAGGAAGCGGATGACGTGGGCCTCCTCGGGGTCCAGGCCCCTCATGCAGCGCAGGAGCTTAAGCTCGTTCTTGATGATGCGGTTGCGGTAGGCGTCGTTCTTGAGGATCTTGATGGCCACCATCTCACCCGTGCTTCGCCGCCAGCCCTTGGCCACCTCCCCGAAGGTGCCCTTGCCCAGCACCTCGATGATGTCATAGCAGTCAGTCTCCGACTGGATGGTGGCCATGGTGCTCCTGCCACCAGACACCCCGCTGCTGCCGCCCCTGCCCCACAGGCTTTGTCTTTGAAGCCTTCTGCCCCGATGACGGCTCAGAGGCCCCCCCAGTGGGGGAAGGAGGACTGCACTCGTGCCTCCCGCTTCGAGGGTCGCCCCCACCTCCCTGGCAACCCCCAGCCCCCAGGGCCACACTGCCAGTCTGCCAAGGGCCACACCCCTCCCCCAAATCCCTCCTGGTTTGGGACGAGGGGCCCCAGGCCGCCCCCCCTGAATGGGTTCTAGCGTTGCTGAGTGGCTCTGGTTCTGTTGTCGGAGACCTGAGCCTCAGGCTGGAATGGGGGGTGGGGTGGCAGGTCGAGCCCCCTCCCCCACCCAGGGGTGGAACCCTGGAGGGGCTGGACAGGTGAAGGGTTGACTGAGAAAGAAGTCTGATCCTGGACTTCTAGGCCAGAGGACTGGGAGATTCCTCAACAGAGGTGAAGGGCTGGGGAGGTGTGTGTGTGTGTGTGTGTGTGTGTGTGTGCGCCTGCCTGTGTTCAGCAGACACCCACCCCTGCCTGTGGCTGCCACAGGGGAGGTGTCACTGAAGCAGGGCCAGGTGGTAAAAGGTCTCCAATGCCAGGCTAAGGAATTTGGACACATTTATCTGAGGGTACTGGGGAGCCACAGAAGGACTGTGAGCAGGGGAGGACAGCATCAGATTGAAGCATCAGAAAGCTGCTGTGTGAAGGAGAGTGGAGGGGATGAAAGTGGAGGCCCGAGCCTGGAATGGAGCCCAGGTGAGAGAGGGCTGGGGTGCAGGGGAGGAGGCTGGTACATGACACAGAAGGCCAAGCTGTGGGACTGACAGCTTGTGGGGGAAAGAAGGAACCATCCAGAACAAGGTCCAGGGCTCAAGGATGGTCCCTGAGATTGGGATATGGATAAGGAGCACTTTAGGGGAGAAGATGCTGGTGTCAGATTAGAAGCTTGGACACTGAGGGGCGCCTGGGTGGCTCAGTCAACTGAGCATCCGACTTCAACTCAGGTCATGATCTTGCAGTTCATGGGTTCGAGCCCTATGTCGGGCTCCGTGCTGACAGCTCAGAGCCTGGAGCCTGCTTCAGATTCTGTGTCTCCCTCTCTCTCTGCCCCTCCCCTGCTCACACTCTGTCTCTCTGTCTCAAAAATATATAAACATTTTTAAAAATTAAATAAAAAAGAAGCTTGGGCACTGAGATATATAGACATGTCTTGAGTGCTTTAGAAGCCTTATCTGATCCTTATGACATGTTTTATTTATTATTTTTTTTAATCTTATTTATCTTTGAGAGAGAGGGGGAGAGACAGAGCGCAAGCAGGGGAAGGGCATAGAGAGAGGGAGACAGAATCTGAAGCAGGCTCCAGGCTCTGCACTGTCTGCACAGAGCCCGAGGTGGGGCTCAAACCCATTAACTGCAAGATCATGATCTGAGCCAAAGTCAGACGCTTAACGGGCTGAGCCACCCATGACATACATTGTAATAGTTCTATTTTATGAAAGAGAAAATCAAGACACAAGGAAGTTGACAAAATGCCTACAGTCACCCAGCTGGGTCCCAGAGACAGGCTTAGCCTCGAGCAGTCTGGTTCTAGAGGCAAACTCTGAACCACTACCCGACACATGCTCCCAGTGCCCGGGAGACGTCGTCCAGGGGTGGTGTACAGAGGCCACTGGATTCCCGTGTGGACCACAGGGAGGGTGACATGGCCTGGGGAGGGTGTTTTAAAGGTGTTTAAAACTGGGGAGCCCAGGGGCGCCTGGGTGGCTTAGTCGGTTAAGCGTCCGACTTTCGCTTGGGTCATGATCTCGCGGTTCATGGGTTCGAGCCCTGCGTCGGGCTCTGTGCTGACTGCCAGCTCAGAGCCTGGAGCCTGTTTCAGTCTGTGACTCCCTCTCTCTCTGACCTTCCCCTGCTCACGCTGTCTCTCTCTCCTAGAAAAAAAAAAAAAAAAAAAAACCTGGGGAGCCCAGTGTTAAAGAAGGGCTGGATGAGGGCCTGGGAGGAGTCCTGAGGGCCCCAGGGGCATGAGGAGTGAGAGGGAGTGGGGAAGAGAGAAGAGAGAGTGTTCAGGAAGGAGGAAGAGACCCTGAGGAGTCAGGACGAGGGAAGCAGAGGAAGCCCTCTGCATGGTCACAGAGAGGTCACTATGGACCCTCACAGGACAGCCATGGTGGGAGGGGAAACCCCCAAAATGCCGGGGGGCTAAGCAAAGGGTGCACACCGTGAATGTAAATTCCTGCCATGTTTGGTAGGAATGAAGAGAAAGTACACAACCAGGGAGGGACCTGAGCGAGACTTTTTTTAAAAATATTTTTAGTGTTTTATTTATTTCTGAGAGAGAGAGAGAGAGAGAGAGAGACACGGCGTGAGCAGGGGAGGATCAGAGAGAGAGGGAGACACAGACTCTGAAACAGGCTCCAGGCTCCGAGCTGGCAGTCAGCACAGAGCCCGATGCGGGGCTCGAACCCACGAACCGTGAGATCATGACTTGAGCCGAAGTCGGCCACCCACCCAACTGACTGAGCCACCCAGGCGCCCCGAGGGAGCCCAGTTTTAAAGGAGAAGGGGGCTGGGGTAAATCAGGGGTCTGTGACAACTCGAGGGCATAGCCAGATGTGATGAGAGTGGAGGGGCTGATATGGGGGCTTCAGGGGGACATCTCCGACTAGATGGAGTGTCTTCTTGGTCTGGTATCGGGCATCGCAGAGAGAAATGTGGAGGAACCTGGAGGCCCTGGTGGGGGCTTAGATCCTGAGTGGGGACCGGTCCCCGGGAGCCAAAGCCCAGCCCTGATAGCAGCTGAGGACCCTGGGACCTAGTCCTAAGAGGCAGCCAGGTATCTGGGGTGGAGTCTCTGAGCCCAGGAGCCGTGAGAGGGGACCAGGAGGGGCCTTCCTGGAGGGGGCCAAGGGTGGCCGGGACAGTCAAACCAGCTAGACAGGAAAGGATTGCCAGGACGTGGAGCTACTCCTGTGGGTGTGAAGGTGGCCAGCAGAGGGCAGATGGGTAGCGATCCTGCTCTCTTAGGGCGCCCCCAGGGACGTCCTGGTGGGCGGGGTTCCCCCAGAACCGGCAGAGTCCCCAGCAGAGGGGGCTTGCTCAGAGGCCCCTGGGAATTCTGAATGGCCCCTTCCCACCCCGCCCCCTACACGACTTCCCTGACCCTCTCCAGACCAGGGGTGGCCTGTGTGTCCCCCAAACGCAGGCTCTCCTCAGGCCAGGCTCAAGCCCCCTTCCTTCCTCCTCAGGGACCTCTTTTCCTGCACCCCCTCCACCCTCTCCTGCTCCCCGCCCCCTCCCACCCTCCCCACCCCCACACATAGAGGAAACAGAACACAAGGCTACGTCTGGATTATTTTATTCACATGGCTTGGCAAGATACAGGCAGTCCTGCCTCCCGGCCTCTTCACGGTCAGGTCAGTCCCCACCTCCCGGCCCTCTGGGGGTTAGTGCTAGTTATGTCACACAGAAAACGAGGACTAGACGGGGTTGGGAAGATGGGAGGGGACTCTCCCTCAGCCCCGGGGAGGGGGGGGGCCCTCAGATGACAGCAGCCTGAGCCCCCTCCAACCGGGCAGGGCCTGGAGCCCCCGTCTCCGAAAACCCCACACTGGGCAGCCGCACCCGGAATCCACCCTCTTCCTGGTCCCCGCTCCCGCTCCGGGCCTTGGGGCTTAGGGACACCCGGGGGAAGCGGAACTTGGGTGACTTCTCCCCGCTGGGGGACTTGGGGGCTGCGTCGCCCTCCTGTCCCCGAGAGGCCTTGGAAGGGGCGGCCAGGCCCACGCGAGGCAGGCGGACTCGGACTCTGCCTCGGCGCCCGGGGGCCCCCTCCCCGCCACCCTCCTCCTCCTCGTCCTCCGGGCTGGGGGAGCCTTCCCCAGGCACAGCCTCGCTCTGGCTGAAGCCCACTCGGGGCAGCCTGAGTTTGGGGCTCTTGGTCTTTTCGCCCTCTTCCACGCCCTCCTTGGCCCGAACCAGGCCGAAGCGGGGCAACCGCACCTTCAGCTTGTGTCCAGCATCCCCTTCGCCCTCTGCCACCTGGTACTCGGCGTGGCTGCTCACAGCAGGTGGCGACAGCTCCACGTCGGGCAGCGAGAGGCGGAAGGTGCGCTCGGCCCCTGGGGGCCCCTCTTCCCCGGCTTCGGCCCTGGCCCCCAGGGTGGGCATCTTCAGCCTCAAGCCACCCTCGCCCGTGGCTGCCTCAGCCACCTGCGCCTCTCGGCTCAGCCCCACGTCCAGCTCGAGCTGGGGCACCGTCACAGCGGGCATCTTGAAGACGCCCTCACCGACCAGCAGCTCACCACCCGCCACCTGGGCTCCAGCGCCAGGCAGAGACAAGGTCACCTGAGGCACTTGGACCCTGTAGCCTGCTGTGCCCTCTGCCAAAGGGGCTGCACCCTTGACCTGCTGCCCGGGGGTGGCGCCCAGGCCAGCCTCCCCGAAGCTGGGCAGCTCTACCTGGGGCAAGGAGATGCCCAGGGGCATCCTCAGCGCTGCCTCCTGTCCCTCGGTGGCTGCCTGCCTGGCCGTGGACCCTTGCAGGCCCGAGAGCCGAACTCCACTGACGGCTGCCGCCCCCTCGGCGCCCCCATCCTCCTGGGCCCCCAGGGTGACCAGCTCCACGTCGGGGATCTTAAGCTGGCCAACCATGGACTCTGGCTTTTCCCCTGGGCTGCCACGCCCGCCCTGGATCTCGGCCTCCTTTCCTCGAGCCAGCCCGAAGGACGGCATCTTGAGCTTGGGCACCTTCACCTTCCCGTCCCAACCCCAGCCCTTGCCCTCCAACTCGGCCACCCCCGACGCCGGTTCTCCCGCCTCCGTGTCCCGGCCTTTGGCCCCAAACTTGGGCAGGGCAAACCTGGGCCCCTTGAGCTTGACGTCAGCCCCGGCCACATCCACCTTGGCCGTGGGCAGATGGGCATCCAGGCTGAGCTGCGGGATGGACAGATCGAGGGCGGGCAGTAGCCCCGCCTCCCCTGCCCCTTTAGCCTCGGCCTCAGTCCCCGCTCGGGCCTTGGGGAGCGAGATGGCGAACTTGGACACCTTCAGCTTGGCGGCTCGCCCAGCCCCCTCAGCCTCCGCCTTGGCCACTTTGGGCCCTGAGAGTCCAAACTTGGGCAAGGAGAACTTAGAGGAGGGCTTGCCTTTCATCTCCATCGCCTCCAGCTGCCCTTCCTCCACTTCCACCGTGGGCAGCTGTGGGGTGACGATTTCCACGGATGGCAGCCGGAAGGCCACTTCCCCGACCCCTGTCGCTACGCGAGGGCCCTCTGCCCGCTCCACCTTGCCCACTTCAGCTGCTGGGGCCTGCCCCTCCAGGCTGAGGGCCCGTGGCAGGTCTAGCTCCACTGAGGGCAGGGAGAGAGAGGGGACACCCACCCGAGCCTCGGTGCCCGCCTCCGGCTGCAGACAGGGGAGCGTCACCAGCTTCCCGGGGACCTCAGCCCCTGGCTCGCCCGGCTTGCCTCGTGGTGGGGACTCTGCCCTCCCCAGCTTGGGCATGGTCATCTTGGGCATTTTGAGGCCAAATTCCACCCCCTCTGCCTGCTCGGCTTTTAACCGCAGCTCCGGAGCCTTGGGCAGCTTCACCTCGGGTGCCTTTGGAAGCTGCACATCTGGGACCTTCGGAACCTGCACTTCCGGCAGCCTCATCTCCGACACCTTCGGCAGCTGCACCTCTGGCAGGTGGACATCAGGCACAGCCATCTCAGGCACCTTGGGGAGTTTTATCTCAGGGAGTTTCATCTCAGGCAGTTTCATGTCCGGCACTTTCATCTCTGAGACCTTGGGCAGCTGCACCTCCGGGAGGCGCACCTCGGGCACGGCCATCTGTTTCATGTCCGGCACTTTCATCTCTGAGACCTTGGGCAGCTGCACCTCCGGGAGGCGCACCTCGGGCACGGCCATCTCGGGCACCTTCGGGAGCTTCATCTCGGGGACCTTCGGCAGCTGCACTTCCGGGAGGCGCACCTCGGGCACGGCCATCTCGGGCACCTTCGGGAGCTTCATCTCAGGGAGCTTCATCTCGGGGACCGTCGGCAGCTGCACTTCCGGGAGGCGCACCTCGGGCACGGCCATCTCGGGCACCTTCGGGAGCTTCATCTCAGGGAGCTTCATCTCGGGGACCTTCGGCAGCTGCACCTCCGGGAGGCGCACCTCGGGCACGGCCATCTCGGGCACCTTCGGGAGCTTCATCTCGGGGACCTTCGGCAGCTGCACTTCCGGGAGGCGCACCTCGGGCACGGCCATCTCGGGCACCTTCGGGAGCTTCATCTCAGGGAGCTTCATCTCGGGGACCGTCGGCAGCTGCACTTCCGGGAGGCGCACCTCGGGCACGGCCATCTCGGGCACCTTCGGGAGCTTCATCTCTGACACTTTTGGGAGCTCCACCTCGGGGAGCTGCACGGCTGGAAGGGCTGCCTCGGGCACCTTCGGGAGCTTGACCTCAGGAGCCTTGGGGAGCTTCACCTCTGGCCCCTTGGGCATCTTGACCTCAGGGGCCGAGACCCCAATGCCAAAGGAAGGCATCTTGATGGCGGGCAGCTTGAGCTTGCTCTCGACAGCAGCCTCGGCGGCAGCGGGTCGGGGCTCTAGGAGAGAGAGCCCAAAGGTGGGCATTCGAAGTCTGGGCCCCTTGGCCCTGGCCTCGGGGCTGACCTTGGCCACCTTGGCCTCAGCAACTTCCTTTGCACGAGCCCCGAAGCGGGGGAAACTGAGGCGGGGCATCTTCAGGGCCACCTCAGGTGCCTCTCCTCGGACCTCCACCTCCGCACCCGGCAAGGCCAGGTCCACCCCTACGGTGGGCGCTGCCACGTCCAGGGTGGGCACCATCACCGCTGCAGCCCCTTCCCGGGTCTCCAGACAGGGCAGGGTGGGCAGAGCGGGGAGCGAGGGCAAGGCGGGCAGCTCCACCTGAGGGACCTGGATCCCTCGCGCTGCGGGCTCCACAGCAGGTGCGGCTGGGGCTCCTAGTCCAAGGCTCGGCAGGTGGCGGACCACCTCTCCCAGCCCCTTGGGGGCTGAGACCTGGGGGACACCCACCTCGGCGCCTGGCAGCCGGGGCCCAACCAGCTCCACCTGGGGCGCTGTGAAGCGGGCTCCTGCCGCCGTCTCAGCCTCCACTTTGGGCTTCCTCGGGGGAGGAGCGGCGGCGGCCAGCCGGGCTACCTGGGCTTCTTCCGCCACTTCCCGGACGCGCAGCCTAGGCAGCTGGAGGCGCCGGCGGGTGGGGGCAGCTGGGACGGGACCCTCTACAGCCTCGGCTTTGAGGCCCCGACGTAGACGGGAGAACTTGGGAAAGGAGAATTCGACGTCAACAGGGGCCAGGTCTGCAGGGGCCCCCAGGGCCCCGGGTACCACCATCTTCTTCTTCTTCACAGGGGACAGACTCTGGATGTTCTGGGGAGAGAGGAGAGATGCGGGAGGCGGTGGGACAGTGGGAGGCTCGGGGTAGGCAGGGGGATCCCCAGCTGGTATTGCACCAGGCTGGGAATGTGTTGGACAAAGCACCTTGTCCCCAGATCGCCATCCCCACTTCCTTCCTGTCATTTCACCTTGACTGCCTCCCTAAGGCAAAGACTTTCATTGAGCATCTGACAATGAGTCAACAGGAGTGTAGGACCTGGGACCCAAGACTTCTAGGTGCTCCTCCAGGATTCTCCCCAATTCCCTCATTCTAGAGATGGGGAAACTGAGGCCCAGAAAGGGAAAGAAACTTGTCCAGGGTCACTCAGCAGTAAGTGAGCAGCCCTCAGGCTTGAACCTGCCCTCCCTGATTTGGAGTCCCTCCCCCGCCCTGCCCCGGCTCAGGACCTAGAGCTGCTGCCTCTCCAAAGTGGGTGAAGGCCTTGGTCTGAGATGGGTAGGTCCTCCTCCCCAGGGAGGAGTTTAGGGGTGGAGAACAGGAGGCAGAGGGTGGGGTTAGAGTTGGGTTAGTGACAAGACAGAGGGCAAGGCCGGCCCATGGTGTGGGGGAGTGGGGCTCACGGCGCAGAGACTGGATCGCTGGGGCGGTCCAGAGCTGGGACCGGGCTAAGCACGCGTACCAGCTTGGCCACCTTGGCCCGTGGGCCCTTGATCTCGTAGCCAGCCACGGTCCCAGGCCGCAGCGCCAGGTCCCCGGTGGGCACAGTGCGCTTCAGGCAGAAGGAGACCTTGTAAGGCTCGGCACATTGCAGCAGGCGGAGCGCGTCCTCTTACTTGAAGTTCTCGAAGAACACACGGGCGCTCAGCAGCTGGTCCCCTGCAGATGAGGCGGAGATGGGCGGGGCGTGGGCATTCTCTAGGCTCCATCCATGCCCGGCCCCACCCACTTCCCTGGAGCTAGCTCAGAGGCCCAGCCCAAGACTCTGGCCCTGCCTATCCTGCCCCCTCCCAGCGCAGAGAAGCAAAGTTCCTCGCAGTTTGAGGTCCAGATACTCAAGCGTGAAGCCCCGCCCCATGGCCTTAGTTCCACCTCCCCAGCAAATCTACGCCCATTCGAGCCACGCCCATTGCCTGTCCACTTCCCTCTCCCATTCTCATGTTTTAGACACTTGACTTCGTTTCCTTTACTGAGAGAAAAGAATCAGAAAAGAACTTCTAGAAACTCCCACCCCCTCCCTCATTCCCACCCCCTCTCCCCACTGCGCTCCCGCACCTGCTCCTGTGGTAATTTACTCCACCAGTTCCTAAGGATGAACTGTCATCACCCCTCCCTCAGGTCAATCTTTCTGCCACCTTCTCAGGGACATCCTCGAGCAATTCTCCCCTCTCTCCCCACATCATCAGTTTGTCCTTCTCTTCTATGTTATTCCCATCAGCATATAACATAGCATTACTTATCCCATATGAAAAGTTGTCTTGACCTCACTCCCGGATCTCCCGTTCCACATATCTGTTCACCTTAATGGCAAATGCATTGAGTTGTCCAGCTGCATGTGGACAACTGCATGTTTCCACGTCTCCAATCACACTTCTGACACCCCCTCCCAGAACCTTGAGCTGCTCCTCTCAAGGTCCCATACCTCTGTGTAGCTAAGTCCAATGGGCAAGTCCCAGACTTCATCTGAGTGGACTTCACAACCTTTGACCTAACGACTCTCTCCCCTTCATCCACTTGTTTGGCTTGGCCTCTGGGATGCCACACACCCTCTAGAACCTTCCTGGAGATTCCTTCTCAGCCTCCTGGGAAACTACCTTCCCATCTCCTGGATCTCTTAAAGACACACTGTCCCAGAGCTCAGGCCTTGGACCTCTTTACATGCTACATCCACCTCTTTAGGAAGCTTGTCCAGAGTCAGGAGTTTGAAGAACAGAAATGGGCTGACAATTCCCAAGTGTATCTCTCCAGCCCAGCACTCTCCCCTCCCTCCTGGACTCATATATCCATTTACCCCTCCATATCTTCATTTTGGAGTCTAATAGATACCCCTCACGTGACAGATCCAAACTGTCAATGTGGTCTTACCTCAAACAAGTTCCAGCCCTAGAATGCCCCATCTGTGGAACTACCAACTCCATCCTCAGGTTAAGAATCCCTGGACACATCCTTGAACCCTCTCTTTTCATCATACCCCATATCCAGTCCTGAAGGCTCCTCTCCTTTAAAATACATCCAGAATCCAAACCTTTCTCTTCAACTCCATTAACACTGTTTTGAGAATCACCATCTCCTCTTACCTGGATAATCAGAGTAGCCTCTTTATTTCATTTCATTTTAGTGAATCTCTGCACCCAACGTGGGGCTCAAACTCACGACCTTGAGGTCAAGAGTCACATGTTCTACCAACTGAGCCAGCAGGTGCCCCAGAGTAGCCTCTTTGTTGGTCTCCCCGCTCCCCACCGTGCTTCCTTCAGCCTACTGCTAATACAGGATGCTATTCGAAACAGCCAATTCATGTTCCTCCTCCACGTAAAAGCCCAAATCCATGGTCTATAAAGCCCTCTAAAAACTGCACTTTCCTTACCTCTCTGGCCTTCTCTCTTACTCTCCTCTTCTCTAACTCTATTCCATCCACACTGGCTTCCTTGCTTTTCCTCCATCAAGTTAGGCATACCCCAACCTTGGGGTGTTTGCACTGGCCGTTCTCTCCGCATGTTATGTTCCTCCAAATGGCCACAGAGCTCACTCCCTGTCCTCCACCAGGCCTTTCCTCCCTTCCTGGCTCATCCTCCTTAAAATTACAACTGTTCTGCAGTGCCTAGGTGGCTCAGTCAGTTGAGCATCCATTGCTTGATTTTGGCTCAGATCATGATCCCAGGGTCTTGGGATCGAGCCCCGCATCAGGGTCTGTGCTGAGTGCAGAGCCTGCTTAAGATTCTCTCTGTCTCTCTCTCTCTTTCTCCCCCTCTCTCCCTCTGCCCCTCTCCCCAGCTGGCTCACTCGCTCTCTCTCTAAAAAAAGAGAAAAGGAAAAAATATAACTGTCCTCCTGGCTCCCATAGCACATATTGCCTTCTAACTTACTATGTATTTTACAGATTTTGCTCAGATAGGTCTCTCCCTACTAGAAGGTAAGCTCCATAAGTGCAGAGACTGTTGTCTATTTTGTTCACTGCAGTAGCCCGAGCACCTAGAATAATATCTGTAAATAGCAGGCACTTAGTAAATAGTTGTTGCATGAATAAACCACAGCGGCCTCATCTATGTCACCTAAAACATCCCTAAGAACCCCTCCACACCCCCTCCAAGTTGTTAACTCCACCTCTTTTCTCCAGTCCCAACAACAAAAATAACTAGTGCTTACATCGTGCTTACTATGTGCCACTTAGCTATGCACCGTTTTCAAATACTGACTCATTTGATCCGTGTAATAACCCTATGAGGTGAGTACTAGAATCATTCCCATTTTCGAGGTGAAAAAACCAAAACACAGAAATTCACAAGCTACTAAACTGCAGATCTGGGAGTCAAACCGACCTAATGAAGCTCCAGAGCCGGCTCTGGGCCACTCACTGCAAGGTCTCCACGAAAAGCCCCGCCCCAAGCCTTCCTCCCCGCCTCCTCGCCGCCAGCCACGCCCCGGACCCAGGGCCCACTCCTAACCCCGCCCCCTCCGAGAGGCCCCGCCCCATGCTCCAGCCACGCCCACCTTCTTGTAAGCTGAGGCTCCTAGCCGCGGGCGAATCTTCCCGAAGCTCGCGGACAAAGATTCCCTCCTTGCCGCCACCTGCTACGTTGATGCCGCTGACCCCGGTCTGCGCCTCCGTCTCCACGATGATCTCCACCAACTCCGCCCGCCTCAGCTCCTGAGGTGGGCGACGAGGCACCGCATGGGGCGCTAGGTCCGGACCTCGCCCGGAACCTGCCATCGCGCTTAAAAGCGGCCCTTAAACGGGTCCTCGAGTTACAAGCCCCTGGGCACGGCTCACGCCGGCCGTGCGAGCCCACCCACTCCGGCATCTTCCCTTTAAGGAAGCGCGAGGGCCTCCTGATCTCTCGGACCCGCTGCAAGGCTCCACGGTTCCGTCCACTCTAGCCGGGAGGAGCCCTGGGGCCGCTGTCAAGGGGGCGGGGCGAGGGGCGGGGTTGCAGAGGAAGGGCGGTGTGGGGACGCCAGAGGAAACCTGAGAAGTGGGTGAGAGGCGAGCCTGATAGGGAGGGGCTGTGCCCTCGTGGGGCGGGGGCAGTTCGGGGGCGGGGCTAGGGGGTTGGCGCTTGGTCGGACCTCACGCGCACGCGGACAGAGCTCAGGTCACAGAGGAGGGGCCAAAAATCTGAGAAGGGTGTGGCTAGAGAGTAATACTTGGAAGTAAGGCGGCGACCCATAGTCTAAGGGTGGGATTGAGGTATGGGAAGGGGCTTTAATAACAGCAGAACAAGGGGTGGGGTGAGGATGGGATTCTGGAGAAAGGGCTGGACCCCTAAGTGGTGCAGGACGGAGCGGTGAGGGTGGAACTGGGCTCTTGGAGGCTTGAATGTGTGTGACTGTTCCCTATTGTGGACTCTGTGACCCCAAGACCTGCATAACGCCTTTGGGAGAGAGACTCCAGTGATGGGTGGGGGTGCGTGGAGAATGAGCGGTGGACCAGCAGACGTGGCATTCCTGGTATTCTCTGTAAATGGTGTTAACCTGGCTCCGGCCCAGCGGCGCACTCGGGCTTCACTTCCGGTCTTAGAAAAGGCAGTGGCTCTCACCTCAGTTCCCCAACCCTCTAAGAACTCAATCCGCTGTGTGTCCCTGGGGGAGAACTTTGCCCTCTCTGGACCCATTTCCCTACTGTAGAGTTGGGTAACATGGGTGTACCGGAAGGCGTCTCTTTGAGCTGAGCTGTCAAGCAACAGGGGTCTGAGAGGGTGCTGTAATGGGCAGGGCATCAAGGCTGGTGTAGACTGGGGTTGAGCCTAGGGCTTGGAATGGGGAAAGCAGGTCTGGGCCCAGCAGTGACCCCGGGACTAGAGGGCTGGGAGGAACATGTAATGGCAGCCGGGACAGCAGGCCCATTACCACCACCCTGAGGCCCTGAGCAGATCATTTTTATGCACAGCGTCTCATTTCAGCCTCCCACAGCTTGGATGGACTCAAAGGAGGACACAAAGTAAAGAGAAGCAAAGTGATTCGCCTAATGCCACACAAGTTAAGCAGCTGGGCCTGAACCCCAGGCCTGTGACCTCAGAGCCCATAGGCTGGCCCGGGAGGCTGTGACCTTGCACTTAAATCTCTGCCGGCCACCCCTCAGCCTCAGCCTCGTTCCTGGAAAGGTGGACCCACTCTGTGCCTCGCATCCCCTGGAAGGAGTCAGAGCCAGTACTCTCTCTCATAACGGTGACAACGGCTAACATTCAGGTGGGCTTCCTGGATGCCAGGCCCTGTGCAAATGGCTTAAGAGTGAGTCCTCAGCACCCTCAGAGGTGGGGACCACCGTACAAGTCTGCCAATGGGGAAGCAGGGTCACCTGTTTTTTGGGTTTGTTTTTTTTTTTCTTATTTCTAGGAGAGAGAGAGAGACAGCGTGAGCAGGGGATGGTCAGAGAGAGAGGGAGACACAGAATTGGATACAGTCTCCAGACCCTGAGCTGGCTGTCAGCACAGAGCCTGATGCGGGGCTTGAACCCACGAACCGTGAGATCATGACCTAAGCGAAAGTCGGACGCTCAACCGACTGAGCCACCCAGGCGCCCCTCAGGGTCACCTGTGTAGAGCTAAAGTCGCAAGGTTGGGATTTAAGCCTGTGCACTCAAAGCTCGTGCATTTAACCAGCCCTCTACCGTCCTCCCTCTTCCAATGAAAGGTTTCTGCATACTTTTCTTTAGCTCATTTATTAGTATAACTGTGATGCCCGGATAAGTGAACTGCTTGGACTCTTAAGCCTGTCCCAGGCACTGTGCTAAGTGCTTTACATATGTTAATTCCTCCCCCCCCCCCATAAAATAGGCTCTGTTGCTATTTCTATTTCACAGATGGGGAGACTGAGGCACAGAGAACCAGGAAGTGTCTGCCTTCTTGCTGCCTTAGTCTGTGCGGCGCCCCCCCAACCAGGTCCCGGAAGTCCCCCTTGGAAGACACGGGGGCGCTCACCTCAGCACTCCGGCTCCTGGCCTCCATGGCGCTGCTGGGAGTCACCTGGGCCCCGGGCTCCTGCTTCCTCTCTCCCTTCTGCTGCAGGACCAGCTTCAGTTCTGCATGGAGCAGCTGTCTCTGAGCCTGTCGGGGGCAGGGACGGAGGCTTGAGGCCGGGAGGGGATGAGAGGGGGAGGCGGGGCATGGAGGGAGAGGTCAAGATGGGTATCAGAAGGGGAGCAGGGCCCCCACCCCTGCCCTCTCACCGCTGCCTGAGCACAGGCACCCCCTCCTAACAGGAGCCCAGCCTGGGGTACTGCACAGTCGTCGGCGGGGCTCGCGCCTTTCCTCCGGGGTCTTGCCGCCTGCCAGGAAGAGACCAGGGCATGAGGCTCCAAGCAGGCCAGGGAGGGACAGGGAGGGGCATGTGGCACCGGCCAATGCTCACCTCAGGGTCACCTCCAGCTCCTTGGGCCTCCTGGGTCCGGGGCTCTAAGAAGAAGAATGTGAGCATTACCATCAGCTGATCCCCACCAACTGCTTCCTAAGCGTCTGCCCCTTTCTGCACTCTGTCAATATTCTATCCCCATTGTGCAGGCGGGGAGATTGAGGCCGAGGAGACCTTTTTACTGGACAGCACACAGTAAAGCCAGAGCTGGCTCCTAGGACAGTCTGACAGCAGAACCCGTCTACCCAACACCTGGGCTGAGCCAAATTCACCACGAACCCATTGAACCCATCGTAACCACTCCCACATATTCCCTGTGGGCAGATCACTCCACCTCTCTGTGCCTCAGCTTCCTCTGAAATGGGGGAGGGGCACCTGGGTGGCTCAGTCAGTTAAGCCTCCGACTTCAGCTCAGGTCATGATCTCGAGGTTCATGAGTTTGGGCCCCGCGTCATGCTCTGTGCTGATAGCTCGGATCCTGGAGCCTGCTTCGGATTCTGTGTGTGTGTGTCTCTCTCTCTGCCCCTCCCCTGCTCGCGCGCGCTCTCTCAAAAATAACAAACATTTTTTTAAAAAGTAAATAAAATAGGGGCACCTGGGTGGCTCAGTCGGTTAAGCATCCGACTTCAGCTCAGGTCATGATCTCACAGTTCATGGGTTCAAGCCCTGTGTCGGGCTCTGTGCTGACAGCTAGCTCAGAGCCTGGAGCCTGTTTCAGATTCTGTGTCTCTCTCTCTCTCTGACTCTCCTCTGCTCATGCTGTCTCTCTCAGAAATAAATTTTTAAAAATTTTAACAATAAATAAATAAAAAAGCAAACAAACAAATAAAATGGGGGAGAAGGAAAGCACCTACTTTGTCAAATAAGTTGGTAAATATTAAATTTCAGGTTCATGGAATCACTATTAGAAGTGATAACTATCAGAAGCACTTGCTATTATTATTACCAAGAACTTCTGTGGTGCCGATCTTGTGTCAAAGGTCCCATAAAGGTCGTTGCACATAAACCTCAAAACGCACTTGTGAGGTCAATACAATTGTTGAGCCCATTAACAGAAAAGACACCTGAGGCTGCGAGAAGGGAAGCCACGGATGGTCACAAATGGCCAAGCCAGGACTTGAACTTATCAGAGAGTCTCAGACTCTTATACGGATGATAATAACTAAAAGGTGTCATGGTCACTCTTCATCAGCCCTGTGCTCTTCCCTGCAGAAAACCCTAGCCCCTCAAAGAGGCCAAGAACGTCACATAAGGTCACACAGCACAGTGAGAAGGGGGCAGACCTGGGGTTCCCATGCAGACTCCCAACAGACCTTTCTGGGGAAAAGGGAATGGATACTGTTCTGCATCCCCCTCCCCAAGCCAACGCTGGCCTTGACCTCCCAGCCCCCACCTGGCATGCCAACCCGCCAACCCCCACTCTACAGGGAAAGGTCAGGCCTCACGCGGCACATTCCCTTAAACAATGGCCCATCTGCTGTGCCCAGTCACATTCCGCCCCTGCCCACCCACCGCCCCAGCCGCACAATGGCTCTTCATAGCCCACCACTGGCCAAGATAGAGGGCACAGGGACCCCTCAATGCTCCAGCTGTACCCACTCCCCTGGCAGGCACCCCACAGTATCAGAGGGCTTCTCTCTGGCCCTCCTAGGAATCCTGGTTTCCATGGGCTTCCCCAGCCTCCCCTCTGAGCCCTCAGCTCCCACATCTGTGGCATTTCCCCTGAACTGGCACCCATAAGTCTCAAAATCACCCTGAATGTGGTGGCTGTTTTAGAGTTGGAAACAGGCTCAAAGTGGAGAAGTCACCTGTCTGGAGTCACACAGCCAAGACCCTGCCCTTGACCCCCAACTCTGTAACTGAACTTGCATTGGTGGCTCTGGGCCCTGGAGGCACCCAAGCAGCAAAACCCCTGGGGAGGGCGGGGTGGGGATTGAGGGTGCCCCCGAAGCAGGCATTTTTAGAAGGACCTCATTGGTGCCAACCCCGGGCTGGGCAGGCACTTTACAGATGTGGCCTCAGTACCCCCATTTTACTTACAAGAAAATTAGGGTTAAGATATCACAGTGACAGGCTATCGCGGTAAGAGTCGGGGCTTGAACTGTGGTCTGGAAAACCAGAGTCCCCGACACGACATCGCATCCTGAGCTGGAGGTGGGGAGAGCCTGGTACGTGTAGGAGGTGGTGGAGATGGAGAGGAGGCTCTCCTGGACCACAAGCTCCCTGTTTCAGGCCAGGGCAGTGACGGTCACACCCAGAGGCTGGCACCAGAAGCTTAGCTGGGGCGGGAGCAGGAGAGAGTGCCCTCCTTCCTCATCCCTGCCCAGGACAGCCGCCCAACCCAGGTTATATTTAGCCCAACTGTGCCCTTCCTGAGCCACATACCCAGGTCCTGGCGTGGGGTGGAGGTGGCTTCGGAAGGAAACCCCCTCCACCCTGGGCACTCTCTGTTCCCAGCCCTGCCCATCCCACTAGGCAGGGGAGGGTAGTGGCGGGGGGGGGGGGTCCTGGGGGTCTCTGGCCATGTTAGGGGAAGATTTAATGGGGTTCCCCCAGTGAATCAAACCCAGGCAGGGGCCCCCCAGATGCCAACAGCCATTCTTGAGGGGTGCAAGGCCATGGCACTCCCCTGGTACATTCCTGAGCTTCCAGAATTTCTGGAGTCCCCATTTCTTGAGCACTTACTATGTGCAAAGTTCCTTCCTTATCTTGGCTCATTAAATCCTCACAATACCTCCCTAGGGAAGGTGCCACGTAGATTCCCATTTAGGATGCCTGTAGATTCCCATTTAGGATGCCGCTAATGCCTTTCAGAGTGGCTGGGGTGAGTGCCTGTCATTTGGGCCCAGGGCCCTTCAACGGAGCTGGGCCTGCTGAGGAAAACCCTAGATTTGACCCTCTGTACCCTCTTCTCCCCCATGGCTGATGCCAACCCCATTTAGGAGCTCTCTCCACCCAGAGCCTCGGCTTCCCTAACTGCCAGTGATCTGGCGCCTTCAGCAGTGGGGGTGAGGAGTTGACCAGACTCATCTAGGCCCCGAGACCATCTGTGAGGCAGGGGGTGAGGGGGGGGCATGCTGGCAGCGGCCTCCCAGCTCCCTCAGTTAGTCCCCGCTCTGGCATTTCTCAGGTTTGAATACTTGGGCAAAGTATTTCACCTCTCGGGGCCTCAGTTTCTTCCTCGGTGAAATGGAGCCACTAAGTGTGGCTTTGTGGGTTCACGAAATAACAGCAGGTGCCTTGAATATTCCTGGTATATAGTCAGCGCTCGGGTAATGTACACTCGTCTCTGACAGCCGTTGGAGGGTAGGCTGTGTGTCTCAAGCGTCTTGTATCCAGCTTTTGCTCACCAGTGGCCCCACTTTCTCTGTTACCTAAGGGGAACCCTGAGTGAGGGACAAAATCCAGCTCAGGCACCAGCCTCCTATGAACAGGATCAATGCTGCCTCCCCAGCACCCCATTCCAAGCACCAACAAGCGTGCTCCACCCCAGACATCCTGCCCCAGCTCCTTGTAAGCAGCAATTCACTTACTCTCCGTCAGCCCATTTCACAGATGGAAAAGCAGAGGTACAAAGGGTGCAGTATCTTGCCCAAGACTGCATAGCCAGAAAGAGCGGAACATTGATATTTGAACCCAGCGTCTGGCTTCAAAGTCCGTGCCTTTAACTCCTGTACCACACTGACTCCTGAGCTCCAGGTACCCTCCCGGCACCTGCCAGCACCTCCCAGGGCCCTGGGTCTCATTCCCTTCGCTTCTCAGCCTGGCCAAGGATCAGGTTAGACAGGCTGATCTCTTACCACTAAGGCCTCCAGACACCTCGAGAGCTCCCAGTCCGTCTGCTCAGCCTCAGCCCCAGGCTGGGGGGGAAAAGGAATGGGGAGGGGGAGGAGGGAGAGACCCCAGCCATTGGCTACTGAGGCATGACATCACCAGGGAGTGGGTGATGGGGAAACAAACATCCCCCCCTCCCAGCTACATCCACCGGCAAAGGGGGCGGGGAGCTATTTGAAGGCCCAGACAGGCTGCGCCCTGGCCTGGGCTGAGACCTTCACTGGGAGCCTCGATCCAGGGACTCGCACGTCGCTACTGCCACTGCCACTCGGAGGCTGAGCACCCAACTCGCATTATTTCCTGGCTTCCAGCCCAAGGCATGGATGGCCCCCCACTGGCTCCTGGGGCCCCTCAAATAAACCCCTTCTACTATTTCTCCTGGTCAGTTTGACTTCAAATCCCAGCCTAGTCACCTTCTTCTGGGCATCCTTCAGGGCCCCCTTTCCCTAGTCTCTAAAACAGGGGTAATAAAACGGGCCCACTTCATGGGGTTGTCGGGAAGATTCGATGCGTTAAAAGAGGCTAAAAACTTGAAAAGGTGCCTGGTGCAGATTGCTACTTATAAGAAATTTGCGTTATTGGTCCCACAATTGGGGGGGTGCGGCTAGACCTGTTGGGGGAGGGGCTTTGGGCCTGGGCACAGGGGAGCCCCACTTCTCTGCCTAATGGAGTTTCCGTGTTGTGGGGGGGACACCCATCATGTGCTAAATAGTATGCTGGGCACCCAGAGCTCTGCTCCCAGAGTCAAGGGTACACGGTGAGGACATTATGCCCAAGAGTTAACTTCACACCCAGGAAGTGGTGGAGCTGGGCTCTGACCCCACTTCTGCTGGACCCCAGAGACCCTGCAACTCTCATGAAACAGACAAGGAGGCTCAGAGCCGCTAAGTGAAACCCAAAGTCACCCACGCCATGTAACTGGTAGCCCCAGGATTTGAACCCCGACCTGCCCAACTCCCAAACCAAGGCCCCCTGGCCTCACCCTGATCCCTCGGCCCCCGGCCCCAGGCTGCCCTGACTCACCAGACCCCGGGGGGCGGCACAGAGAGCACAAGTACCCCCACATGCCCCTCGCACCCACCCGGCCGCTGGCTCCGACGCTCTGGGCTCTCTGAGCCCAGGCCTGGGGCCAGGGCTGGGATGAAACTGGGGATTACCCCCAAAACGCGCGTCAGCAGCTTCTGTCCCATTGTCTGGCCAGGCACGGCCACCAGGCCTTCCCCTCAGTTTGTCAGCCTCGCCCCTCACACCAGCCCCCTGGCCCCTCTGTGGACCTGTACCCCTCCCCCACACACACCGAGAGCTTGGGGCCTGCTCCCCCAAGGGCACAGGGACCAGGCACAAGTTGGCAGGATGCTAGAATTCTAGGGGCCTCCCCCCTTCTCTCCAGAATGCCCCCTGCCCACTCTCAGCCGCCAGGGAAGGCAGGAATGTGCTGAGCTCTGGGAAATGCCATCCACGCCTGGCAGCCACCAAGGGTTGGGGTGTGGCCAGAACCCTTCTCCTGGGAAGGGAGGAAGGAATGGTATGATCTGTGCTGCGGGCGGGCCTGAGGAGCCCCTCACCCCAGTGCACTGTCTCTCTCTCCCTCTCTCTCTCTCCCTCTCATTGATTCATCCAACCCTTCACCTGTTCATTTATTCATTCAACAAACATTCACAGGCCCTCACTGGCTGCCTCTTTGCTGGGCATTGGAGATACTGACAGGCCTACATTTACTATGGGGGGGGGGGCTCAGGAAAGGATTCCTGGAGGCGTCACCTCTGAGGTCAAACTGGATGGGGGGGCGGGGGGGCCGGTGCAAGTATGGGAAGGGGCTTCCAGGGAGAGGGGACCAATGCAGGCAAAGTGTACCAGAAGGAGAAAGGGAACAGTCTTTATCCAGCGTCAGCAGTTGGTGAGTCCAGCCCTACACTGGATGGTGCCGGGGACACAGTGTGACTGAGATAGCCCGCGCCTGCTTTCACAAAGTTCACAGTCCAACAAGGACACAGACCTGGCATGGCCCAGGACTGTGCTGAGAGAGTCACAGGCAGAAAGGTCAGGGCCTTGACGGGGGAGCCCGGGAAAGGTCCCTTGCTCCAGCCTGGCAAGGGAGGTCACGGAAGGCTTCCTGGAGGAGGAGACATGTGAACTGAGACTTGAATGACCCGCAGGAGCTAGGCAAGAGAAGAGGGACAGGAAGTTTTATGGGCAGAGAGAACAGCCTATGAGGAGGTTCTCAATCCAGAGAGAGGTCAGCACACGTGAAATTTCTAGGAGCTGAGAACCATGTCCTTGTTCGTGGCTGTGTCCTCTGGGCCATGCATGCCCCTTCCTTATATCTCCTTCTTGCGTATACGTTTATTCAGCAGCCATTCGCAGATACCTCTTCTTTATCCCTGGGCTGGGTAGTACTTGGGACACAGCAGTGACCCTGATTGGGCCTTCACAAAACTCCCAGTTTGGGGGGCCGGGGGGAGGGACGGTATGAGGGCAGACATTAAAGAAGTGATCAGTGAAATGAGTGTATACTCACACACTGAGCTAAGCACTAGGAGGGACTGATCTAGGTCTATAAGAGGGGCCTGGCACTCTGGTACTACCAGACAGGGCAGGAAGGGCTTCCTGGAGGAAGTGATCATTGAGCTGGCACCTGAAGGGTACCTAGGAGTTCGTGGAGGTGGCTCTGTTGTTTGCGTGTCCAACTTTGGCTCAGGTCATGATCTCGCAGTTCGTGGGTTCGAGCCCCACATCGAGCTCTGTGCTGACAGCTAGCTCAGAGCTTGGAGCCTGCTTCGGATTCTGTGTCTCCCCCTTTCTCTGTTTCTCTCCTGCTCATACTCTGTCTCTCTCTCAAAAATAAATAAACATTTTAAAAATTAAAAAAAGAAAAAGGAGTTCATGGAAGGCTGCTGGGTAGGTGGTGGTTGAATGAGAGAAGGTTCCAAGCAGAGGGACAGCCTGTGCAAGGGGCCCCTTGGAGAAATCAGGGAATGGAAAAGAGGGAGGAGAAGCTGAGGAAGCTTCCTTTACCAGTTCGCTGTGTTTTGTCATGAACGGTGTGCCTCTCTGGGTGTCTCTGTACCTCTCTGTTCCCCTCTCGTCTCTGTCTCTCTCTGTGTCTCTCAATTTCCCTCACCCGAGGGGGTGTGGCCACGGGAAGTTGAGTTTAGCAGGGGCACCGGTGTCCCGGTTCCGGCCAAGGCCACCTCAGTAAACACAGGATATCCTGTGGGGCTGGGGAAAGAGGTGGAAGCTTGTCCTCAGGGACCACCCTCTCCGACCCGCTCCGAGCCAGGCGGCGGCCGGGTGCCCAGCAAGGCAGCCGGTATCCCCCCCACCCCCGCCTCTGGAACGACAGCCCTTGGAGGTCAGCTGTTACTGTTCCAGTTTACAGATGAGCACCTTGAGGCCCAGAGAAGTGAAGTACCTTGCCTAGGGTCACAGAGCCACAGAATGGCAGAGAGGTTCAAATGCAGGTGACTTCACTTTCCAGCACAACCTCTGCTCGATGGCTTATTGCATCCACAGTCATTGACTTAAGCATAATTAGATTTCTGCACTGGGACCGTAGGTGCTCAGTAAATGTTCATTAAATGTGTGAATGGGACGGGGAGGTGCGGGGAGGAGCCTTGGTAAGGGTAGAGTTCAGATCTCAGAGGAGCAGAGGAGAGACACAGTCCGATCTGGCCAGGCACACAGTAGGTCGTCACACGTCTTTGCTGAATAAGAGGCAGAATGAAGGAGGGAAGAGAAAGTGTGTGTGATGGGGGATCCCGAGAATGCCCCTGGGGGGAGCAAGCCTGGCCGGCGGGAGCACACAGGAGCTCTGTGAAAAGCAGTAGCAGCGCCAGCTCGGAATGGTGTGGGCCCTGGAATCTGCTGGCTGGGGTAGGGTGGCCTCTTGGGGTTGAGCCTGAGGGCGGAGGGGCACACTAGAGCCTGGGAGCCGGTGCAATCATCTGGGGGTGAGACACGGGGAGAGTAAGGGGAGGGAGGGGAAGTCCTCAGGCACGAGCTGCTCATAAACCCGAGGGCACCAGTGGGATGGGACTAGAGCTGATCTAGCCCATATGGTGCTTTTGTGCAAAAGGCATTCCCCTTCCCCAAGGCCTTTGACCTCCATCTGCTGGGAAACTGTTGCAGTCAATATGTAAATGAATGGTGCCTGAAACATGCATGGTAGCCCCTTAAACATGGAGTCTACGCGCAGTGCACAACCTGTGCAACTGTATACGGCGGCTCTGGGGTGAGGGGGCATCGCTGGCCAAGCAGGCACAGGGGCAGATGGGAGCATCGCTGACAGATGGTTAGGCTGTCTGCATCAGTATGTGTCCCAGACGGTCCCCCAATTTGGCACCCAGAGACAACAGAAACAGGCCCCCTTGTGTTGTAAACAGAGGGCACTGCTGACCCTACACGGGGAGATTCCTTGACCACTGGGCAGATCCCCAGGGAACTAAGGCAGTGGCATCTCAGACCCCCAGACTGAGCACCAGGGGGCATTGCTGAGCTCAACCCACACTCCCAAGGTCTGAGTCCCGTTTGGAGTCACCAGGTGTAGGAGTCAGGCACCCGGAAGACCCTCAGCCAGGGCACGAGCTCCCTTCGGGCCATTTCCACTCCCCCTCCCGGGGCCGCCCCATCCACTTCCAGAAATGGGCACGACTTCCTCTCCTCCTCCAGGAAGCTCCGCTCTGCCCGCCCCTTCCCGGCCCCAGGGGCCGCCGAAGCCGCCCGCCTCCCCCGGTTCCACCCCAGCTGCAGCCTCCCAAGAGCTTCCGGCCAGAGTGGAGGCTCGGGGGCCCAACGATCCGGGGGTCCTCTTGCCGGCGTTTCCCCCGTTCGAGGCCCGGCGGGCCTCGCTGGTCACGGTCCGGGCCCTGGGCCGCCCGCGGGTTTCCCCGGGCCCCTCCCCCCGCCCGCACCCGGGGCGCTGCCCTGCCCCCACGGCCGCCAGGAAGGACGCCGCCTGGGTCCCGTGCCAGGCCTCTGAGTGTGCGGCCCCTCCCAGCCGGGCCAGGAATGCGGCTGGACCGCGGGGGCGGCGCAGACACCCGGCGCTCGGGCGGGCCCTATCACCCGAGCCGTCGGGCAGGTGGCCCCAGCACTCGCCAGGGCCTGGGTTTCTTCTAGAAGGAAAGCAGGACCGCCCCTGCGCTGCGGTCAAGCCGCTAAACCCGGCGGCTGTTATCTCAGAGGCCCCCTCCAAAGCGCTCTCTCCTCTGCCCAAAGGCAGATTTAAGACCCCGAGGGGATTTTTGTTTTTTCCTTAACTTGCGGGAGTCTCTGTGTCTTTCCCCATTATCTTGCAGAGCTGGCTCTCAGAGCTCTTTGGAGAGGCTCCACCAAGCCTCCAGCTTTGAGCTTTTATTTCTGGCTCATTCTGACACCTCCCTGTTGCCCTCCCCCTCCCCCAAAACACACAGGTAGACCCCACGCAGGGACAGGATTTCCAGTGGCCTGGGCCTCCTCCCCTACTGCCGCCACCATCATTATGCACCAGCCACCATCATTATGCACCATCGGGGAAACCTGGCTGAGTACCTTCCGGGGAGTTTTCTAGAAGGCCAGTTACCAGAGCTAACTCACCTTGCTTATCAGACGAATAAAGCACTCCAGTTCATGGTTTGCAACCCACCCCCTCAAGTGACGTCCTCCTGGAGCCTCCGTTTTCCCCAAGATGTAAAACGGGCACCTTAATAACGGCCATCTTATTTTGAAGGTGAAGAGAGTTAACACAGGTCAAGGGCTTAGCACTGTGAGGGGCCCGCTGAGCAAAATGTGGGGGTTATTTCCTGACCCTCGCCTTAGCCCAGAGACAAAGCACACAGACTTGACATTTTCCAGGACTGGTTTTAATTTCCAGAAAACGGTGCGGTGCGGGCTCTTCCCACATCACGGAAACAAAGTATCCGCGGGTGCGACCCCTGGGGAGTCAGTCCAGCACAGGACCTGGTCCAAACCACATTCCAGCCACCAGGCCCTGTCATCCCCCCCCAGGGGCCAATCCCAGACTCCCCTCATTAGCCCTGGTCAAGAGGACAGAGGGGACGCTGCTCAGGACTGGAGTCCCTCTCCAAAGCCCCCTCCCCCGCTCTCTGTTCCGGGGAAGCCAGCTGTGTCCGTCCAAGGAGAGTTGGTCCAGCCACCGGGCTCGGTTTGGACACCCGATCGCCATCCCAGCTGTGGGGGGGGTGGGGGGGGTCAGCGCCCGGGCCCCGGGGGCCGCTCCAGTGATTGTGTGCCCACCAACACGTCCAGGAGGTAGTCCAGCTCAGCCTCATCCAGCTCCAGAGTTTCCTCCTTCCCCGGCCCGGCCTCAGGGCCAGGCTTGAGGCCCTCAGAGGCTGGTGCCCAAAGTTCACTGTCATACATAGAGGTGTCGATGTCCTCAAACAGGCCCTCGAGCTCATCGTCCAGCAGACAGCCAGTGGCTGGGCCCAGCAGGTCCAAGGCACCCAGGCTGGGGGGGGCCGCGCCGGTGGGGCGGCCCGGCGGCCCCTCGTCGGCCAAGGGCTGGGGGGCCTGGCTCAGGCCCTCGATGTGGCTGAGGTCCTCCAGGAGGCTGGCCATGGAGGCCGAGAGGGCGGCGTCGGAGCTGGCCAGCAGGCTGTCCGCCTCCACGCCGGGGGCCGCAGGCGGGCTGGGCACGGGGGGCAGGGGGGCTTCGGGCGCCATGGACGCCTGGATGCGCCGCAGGGTGTTCACAACCAGCACCAGGTGCCGCAGGTCCGGCTCACTCTGTCGCAGGCTGTGGTGGAGCTTGAGCACCGAAAGGTCAAAGAGGGAACTGGAGGCCACGGGTGGGGGTGCTTGTGCCACTGCGGGGAGCCTGGGATCCAGCCACCAGGTGTCCACTGCCAAGGTTTCCTTCTCCGGCTCGTCCTCCCGCTTGCGCTTCAGGCCTTTGCTCAGCATCATCTGCAGGGGTGGGGGAAGAGGGGGATGGGAGGAGTCATTCACTTCTAGAAAGTCCATGATAAGTTCAAACCCTGGCTCTGATAACTGGTGTGATCTTGGCCAGGTCATTTAACTTCTAGAGCCTATGCTTCCTTAGGGAAACTTTTAAGATATGGATAACAGTTATCTACTTCACAGAGTGGTTTTCTGGAGTAAATGAGATAATATACAAAAAGCATTCCTAACAGTGGGTAGTACATTGTAACTATTTTAGGTTTATTTATTTTGAGAGAGGGGGAAGGGGGAGGGAATCCCAAGCAGGCTTTGCTCTATCAGGATATCAGTGCAGAGCCTGACCCGGGGCTCAATCTTACCACCAGGAGATCATGACCTGAGCCAAAGTCAAGAGTCTGCTACTTAACTGACTGAGCCCCCCAGGCGCCCCTACATTGTAACTATTCTTACTAACAAGTACTCTTAATAGGTATTATCATGTACTTCTTCAGTGAACCATTTGAAATGCCCAATATTCGACCTTTTTTTCCCTTTAACCCATGAAAGCAGCTATTTCACATAGTTTAACCCAACATTTATTCTCTATAAATCAGACAAATACATAAAGAGAGGAAATTCTGGGGAGTGGTCAGGGCAGGCGTCTCTGAGTAAGTGACATTTGAGCGGAGCCCTCAAGCAGAAGGAGTCAGCTATGGAAGAACCAGAGGGAGTGCATTCAGGGAAGAGAGAACCACAACAAAAGCCAAGAAAGATCTGGAGGTTGGATGAGCTTGAACTGAAAAAAACACACCAGTGTGGTCAGCACAGAGGGACACAGGAGGGAACGGGGTTTGGAGAGCAAGCAGAGGCAAGAAGTTTGGAGTTTACTCTGAGTGTTATTGAAGGGTTTTGAGCAGGGAAGAGAGTGGTGCTGTGGACTGATTAGGTTTCCAGAACCCCCCCCCCGCCCCCCGCCGGCTGCTTCGAGTAAGATGAGTGGGGAGGAGTGGAGACAGGGAAGAGCGGGGTCCCGAGCTCCATTTGGAGGCTGCCGCCCTCTGGGGTGATGATGATAGCCTGGAGTAGAAGGTGGCTGGTAGTGGACGTGGAAGGAAGTTGATCGATTCCGGATTTATTTGGGAGGCAGAGTAGACAGAGCTTGCCGGGAAATCTTGACGGGCCCCGGGGGTCACTGAGAGAACTTTCGAGGACCCACACTTTCCCCGGAGTAGGGACCCCTGGAGTTCTGGACCCCAGGCCCAACTTGCCTTTTTCAGCCTGGAAGCTTGCAAGGTCCAGTCCCCGGGGAGTTGCCCAGCCGGACCTAAAGAGTGACCCCCCCCCCCACCTTACTCGAAAACGGTCCTCGCCGCCTTCCCCGCAGACCCGGGAGTCCAGAACCGCAGGAATTCTGCCCCCACCCGACTCCGCCCCCTGGTCCCGGCGCCCCCTAGCGGCGCCAGGCCGGCTTTCTCCCGGGATTCCGGCCCCTCAGACCCCGGGATCCTCGACACTGCCCCACGTCCCGGCTGTTGTTCCAGCCTGCCGCCCAGGACCTTGCGCGCTGGGATCCCCGGGGGACTGTTCTGCCTCCTCTGCCTGCTCTCGCTTCCGGCAGGCAGTGGAGGCGGCTCCTCCCGAAGCGGCGGCGGCGGGGGCGGGTGAGTCACGCAGCCGGAGCCAGAGAGCCGGCGCCTCCGCCCCCTTCCCGGTCTGCGACGTGATTCACCCAACCCGGCCTGGCGACACTCAGAGGCCCGCGCATCTCGATCCCGGGCAGCCCCGGCGCGCACCGGCAGGACCCGGGGATCGAACCTGCCATACGACCCCGCCAAGGGTTTCCCTTCTCTCCTCAGGCCCCTTCACCTCATTTACATACCTAGCTCACCCGCTGCCAATCAGAAGGAAGAGGGATCAACGCGCAGCCAATCAGGAAGCGGCGACGGCAGCATCGCTCGCTCGCTCTCCTTCAGCAACCGGCGCCTAGGTCGTGAGACGCAGTTCTGACTCCGGCGCACGACTCCAGGCTCCTGACTCTCCTTAACTACCGCCCACTCCCGTAGAGGCCCCGCCCCTCACCCAGCGATTGGGCCTGGACAATCATGGGCGGAGCCTAAAGAGGGAAGATTCGAAGGGAGGGGAGGTTGGTTTCAGGGCGCATGCCTGGCTGCTGTGTGCGGGGACTTGGCCAGGTTGGGTGGCCAATTTCCCTGCGGGACAGTGGCGGGGGGAGGTTTTTAACTTCTCAAGGTGTGGGCCCCTCACACCTGCCCATGCACTTGCCAAACCCAGCGATTGAGCTTCTTACACACCCAACTTTTAACAGGGGTCTGTACTCTAAGCCAGATAGGCATGGGTTCAAATTCCAACCACTCACTAGACGTGTGACCTTGGAAAAAGGCTTAACCTCTCTAAGCCATACGAAGTCTCTTAAATGGGCATCTTCTTGCCCACCTCTTGGGAGCTAGGAAAGTTAAAACAAGGCTGTATCTGTAAGAGCACTATAGCACACTCAGCGTATGCTGGGCAGTTGGAGTGGATGGGGGCCAGGAGTGGATACCACTGATGTCACCTATCCTGAGCTTCATGCCCTAAGTAGCTTTGTGACTTTGGGCGAATATTTGAATCCCCTCGGGTCTCAGTTTCCTCACCTTAAAAATTTTTTCCTTTAATGTTCATTTTGTTTTTGAGAGAGAAAAAGGAGAGAGACAGACAGAGCTCAAGTGGGGGAGGGGCAGAGAGACGAGACAGAATCCAAAGCAGGCGCCAGGCTCTGAGCTGTCAGCACGGAGCCCAACCCAGGGCCCGAAACCACGAACTGCGAGATCATGACCTGACCTGAAGTCAGAAGCTTAACCAACTGAGCCACCCAGGTGCCCCACAGTTTCCTCACCTTTAAAATGAGATTATTTTGAGGATTAAAACGAATAATCGTATAGGGGTACCCGGCTGTCTCAGTTGGAAGAGCATGCAACTCTTGATCTTGAGATTGTGCGTTCAAACCCCACCTTGGGTGTAGAGATTATTTAAAAATAAAATCTTTAATTTTTTTTTTAATGTTTTATTTATTTCTAGGAGAGAGAGAGAGAGAGACAGCATGAGCAGGGGAGGGTCAGAGAGAGAGGGAGTCACAGATTGAAACAGGCTCCAGGCTCTGAGCCGGCAGTCAGCACAGAGCCCGACGCGGGGCTCGAACCCACGAACCTCGAACCCACGAACCGCGAGATCGTGACCTAAGCGAAAGTCGGACGCTTAACCGACTAAGCCACCCAGGCGCCCCTAAAAATAAAATCTTTAAAAAGGGGTGCGAGGAGGCACCTAGTTGGCTCAGTCTGTAGAACACGCCACTCTCCATGTCAGGGTCGTGAGTTCAAGCCCCTAATAGGGTTTGGAGCCTACTTAAAAACAAAGACATTAATTAATAATACTTTTAAAAAGAGTAATCACACAAAATGCTCAGAATGGTGCACAACATGTCCTTTCTTTGGTAGCATCAGCTGTTGGAATAGCACAGGCACTTAATTCAAGAGGGGGACGCATAGGGTGGGGCATAGGTAGATAGGACTTTAACACTTGTCTGATAAACTGACAATGGGACTTAGCTTCTCTGAGTAGCTTATTTGCTAACTCTTCTGGAGTTCTGGCAAGAATTGTTGGTTGTAAATAAAGCTCCTGGCCAAAGTAAGCTCTAGAAAATGCTAACTCGACTAGGTGATTTGGGCATCAATTATCAATGGGTGTTTAAACTTTGGGGTGAAAGGTTAACAGGATCTTGGCAGTCTCCAACACATCAGCCCACAGGTTACTTGCTAACTGCAAGGGGGAAGTAGCCTTTTATGATGTGGAAATGTGGTACTCGCCACCTTAACCATGTAATGAAACTCTGCACCCACAGAGAGGGATACCCCGACACTGGACGCCACCCCATATTGACACGTTAGGAAGTACATAACACTCCCTGTGGAGTCTCTCCATTATTTTTTTTTCCCTGTTAAACTTCATAAACTGAATCTCACAAAGCATCTAGACCTAACCTTCAGCATGGAGAGGAACAAATTAAACAGGAATACAATCAGACAAATACACAATGTGGCACATCTACAGCACGACTGGGCTGTTCTACCAAAAATTCAATTTTGAGAAAACAGAAAAAGGGTTTGGTGGGGTTGGTGGTGGAGGATTTTCCAGAATGAAAATTGCTGTATCAGTTCTTTATCACAACCAAATAAGCATGTGAACCTTCATTGAATCCTGATCGGGGGTGGGGTGGGGGGGTGTTGGAGAAACAGCTACAAAAGATATTCATGGGGGAAATCTGAATATAGACGATTTATGGAATTCTTAATTCTTTTTTTTTTCTAACGTTTATTTATTTTGAGAGAGAGCACAGGGGAGGGGCAGAGAGAGAGTCCCAATCAGGCTCCTGGCTGTCAGCAGGGTCTGTGGTCATGGGGTTCATTCTCCCACACCATGAGATCTTGATCTGAGCCGAAATCAAGAGTCAGACCCTTAACTGACTGAGCCACCCAGGCACCCCTGGAAATTTTTTTTTTTTTTTAAGCAGAGAGAGAATATAAAGCAGGCTCCAAACTGTCAGCACGGAGCCTGATGTGGGGCTAGAACTCACAAACCGTGAGATCATGACCTGAGCGAAAATCAAGAATCCAACACTCTACCGACTCAGCCACCCAGGCGCCCCTGGAATTCTTAATTCTGTTAGACATGAAATATTGTGCTTTGTAGGTGAGTGTCCTTAATCTTTATTTTTTTTTTTTTAACATTTATTTATCTTTGAGAGAGAGACAGCTCAAGCGGGGGAGGGGCAGAGAGAGAGAGACAGACACAGAATCCGGAACAGGCTCCAGGCCGTCAGCACAGAGCCCAACGCGGGGCTCAAACCCAGGAACCATGAGATCATGACCTGAGCTGAAGTTGGATGCCTAACTGACGGAGCCACCCAGGCACCCCGAGCATCCTTAATCTTAAGAAATGCCAGGGTGCCCGGGTGGCTCAGTCGATTAAGCATCAGAATCTTGATCTCAGCTCAGGTCATGATCTCATGGTTTGTGAGTTCAGGCCCTCACTGGGGCTCTGTGCTGGCAGCCCGCTGGAGCCTGCTTGGAATTCTGTCTCTCCCTTTCTCTGCCCCTTCCCAGCTTGCATGTGTTGCTCTCTCGCTCTGAAAATAAACTTAAAAAAACCCCTCCTTGTCCAATTAAAAAAAAAACAAAAGAAAAAATAAATGCCTCCTGAGCCATTAGAGGCAGAATGTTAAGATGTCTACAATTTCCTTTCCAATGGTTCAGCAAAAGAAAAAATATACATAAGCATACATACATATGTAGATAAAGGAAACAAACTATTAACAAATCTAGATGGGAGGCTATACGGCCACTGAGGATACATTTTCCCCCAGTTTTTCCATAGGTTTAGCATTTTTCATAATAAAAGGAGAGTAGAATGCTAATCAGAACCAGTGCCCTGCTAGGCAAATTCACATTATTTCTCCCAAAACCGATCTTTATGGCTTGGGGGAAAAGGAGGTCGCAGAGTCTCCAGAGAAAAGAAATATGAAAACAAAAACATTCATTGATTTGCAAACGTTCATGGATTAAACACCTTCCGTGTTCCAGACACTACTGATGATAGGACATTGATACGGCAGTAAAATTAGAGAGACAAAAAACCCTGATATGACGAAGTGGACGATACACTTACTATAAGAGAGAAATTACTTAGTATCTTAGAAGGTGAAGTGCAAAGGAAAATAATAAAACAGAGCAGGGGGAGAGTAGTGAAAGGGTGCGCGGTGTAGACAGGATGCTGGTTGGTGCTGGGAGCAAGTTCCTTGAAGCGGTGACACTGAGTAGACCCCATGAAACGGGAGGGGTGGTCAGGCTCTGAAGAGTGTTCGGCCCAGAGGGAAGGGCCAGTGCAAAGGCCCTGAGGTGGGAGTTTGCCGGGCGGGAAGCACGGCCAAGGTGGCTGGACTGTCTGTTGCCAGGGACGTCAGAGAAGCTTTTGGGCTGTTTAGAGCCCTCTATGGAACACTGTTTTCTTCTGAGCGGGATGAGACCCAAGGAGATAAATAAATACGTGAGGAAGTCCATTTCGGCCTCTGCTCAGTGCCTTGAAGAAAACAAAATAGGGAGGCCTGTGGCGGGGTGCTCCAGGAGTGCCTCCCTGAGGAGGTGACATGGGCTGAGACCAGAGAGTGCAGGAGCCAGGAATTCAAAAGGCTGGGGGAAGGGAGAAGGAGGGAGGTCAGGCCTTGGAAAACGAAACCAGCAAGCAAGCCACGGGCCCCGCAGGCCCGGGGAGGAGGCTCCGCCCGCGGCGGAAGGAGGGGGAAGGGGGAGGGGAGCGCCCCGCCCCCAGCCGGCCGCCCCACCCCGCCCCACCCGGCCCCTGGGGAGGGAGCAGGCGCCTGGCAGGCTCCCGCCGCCGCCGCAGCCGCCGCCTCCGAAGTCTTCCGCCGCCCCGCCAGCTGGGGGGGGGGGTGGGGGTGGGCGGGGCCTAGCCCAGCGGCCACGCCCCGAGGCGGCCGCGCCCCCTCCCCCCACCGCTGCCGGAAGAGCGCAGTTTGGGGAAAGTGGCCTCTGCCCTCGGATACCCGGCGCCTCTACGGGACGGCTTTTCCACTTCTCTCATCAGACTCTTAAACGCGGCAGGAACCGGGTCTGTTTGAGTCTCAGTGTGTTCATCTGGAAAGTGGGGGTGCTCCTTATAGTGGCTTCACTGTGGTACAAGCAAGCTGCTTGATTCCTTTTCATTTGATTATCTTTAGGGGAAAGAGGACTTATTAAAAGGCGTCAGGGGCGCCTGAATGGCTCAGTCGGATGAGCGTCCGATTTCGGCCCAGGTCATGATCTCACGGTTCGTGGGTTCGAGCCCCGCGCCCCGCGTCGGGCTCTGTGCTGACAGCTCAGAGCTGGGAGCCTGTTTTGGATTCTGTGTCTCCCTCTCTCTGCCTCTTCCCTGCTCATGCTGTCTCTCTCCCTCAGAAATAAATAAAAAACATTAAAAAAAAAAAAGAGCGGGGGAGTCAGGTCTCGATCCTCTTCTGCTCAACAGCCTCTCATGGCTTCCGTCTCACTCGGTAAAGCTCAGCCCCTCAAGACCGTACATCTTTTTCACCTCATCTCCTAGGGTGCTCTCTTCTTGCACACTGTTCCAGCCACACCGACCTCTTTACAGCCCTAAAACACCCCACTCAGGCTCCCACCTCAGGGCCTTTGCACCGGCTGTTACCTCTGCCAACATCGACATCCGTTCCCCCACAGATTGGCATGACTCACTTCTCCCCTCCCACAGGTCTTTACTCAAATGTCACCGTGTCAGTGACAAGTGAGGCCTTCCCTAGCCTTCCCGTTGAAATCGCAACTCCCCCCTCGCCCCCGTCACTCTCCTGCTTTCTTTTTGTCTACAGCATTTGTCACCACCCGGCAGACGCTCCGTTTTAGTTATTTCGTGTGTTTTGCCGCCTTCCCCAACTGCGATGCTGTATGAGAGCAGGAGCGTCTGTTTTATTCATATGCCCGGAAGAGCACCAGGCCCGCAGTAGGCGCTCTGCAAGTTTGAGCACTTACTGGAATCCTCGGTGTGCATCAGGCGCTCCTTTTCAGTTTGCACAATCGCTCAGTGAGGCAGGTATGACTTCAGATTGGGACATGCTGGTTTGTTTGAAGAACTGTAGAGAATGGTATGCCCGGAGCATAGTAGTGAGGAGGGGGTGAGGAAGATGAATTCATAGAGGTAAGAGGGAGGGTTGACCGGTGTGAGGTCAGTTCATTTTTTTCAACAATAGCCAAGAAAGAGGCGCCTAGGGGCACCTGGGTGGCTTAGTCGGTTAAGCGTCCGACTTTCGCTTAGGTCACGATCTCGCGGTTTGTGGGTTCGAGCCCCGCGTCGGCCTCTGTGCTGACTGCCAGCTCAGAGCCTGGAGCCTGTTTCAGTCTGTGACTCCCTCTCTCTCTGACCCTCCCCTGCTCACACTGTCTCTCTCTCTCCTAGAAATATATGTGAAAACATTAAAAAAAAAAAAAAAAAGAGGCACCTGGGTGGCTCAGCTGGTTACACGTCTGACTTTGGCCTAGGTTATGATCTAGACTTTGTGTGTTCGAGTCCCGCATTGGGCTGTGTGCTGACAGCTCCCAGCCTGCTAAGGATTCTGTGTCTTTCTCTCTCTGCCCCTCCCCCGTTCATGCTCGCTCTTTCTCTCTCAAAAATAAAGATTAAAAAATACTTTATTTTTAAATTTTTTAAAAAAATTTAAATGTTTTATTTATTTCTGAGAGAGAGAGAGAGCATGAGCAAGGGAGGGTCAGAGAGAGAGGGAGACACAGAATCTGAAGCAGGCTCCAGACACTGAGCTGGCTGTCAGCACAGAGCCCGACGCGGGGCTCGAACCCACGAACTGTGAGATCATGGCCTGAGCCGAAGTCAGATGCCTACCCGACTGAGCCACCCAGGTGCCCGCCCCCCAAAAAATCCTTTTTTAAACAATAGCCAAAAAAATTGTTTTTGAGTGCACACCTGTACCAAGCATAGTTCTATACACCAGGCATACAGCTGGGCCAAGGCTGGCAAAACCCCTCCCTCTCAGAGTTTTTATAGACCAGGAGGCTAAACATACACATAATAAATAACTTGAGGTAGGATAGGTGCTACTAAGAAAATCAAACAATGTGGTGGGTCGATAATACACCCAGATATGTTGAGCTAGGAAGGGTAGAGAAGACCTCTCTGAGAAAGGGACATTTATATCGGTGAAGCTAGAGGGGAAATACTCTCTGGGCCATTAACAAGTGCAAAGGCCCTGGGGTGGTTATGAGCTTAGGGTCAAAAGAGACCAGGGTGACTGGAGGTGAGGAAGATGGGAGATTCAACTGGGGAAGTTAGGAGCAGTCTTTTATTTATTTAAAAAAAAAAATTTTTTTTAACGTATGTTTATCAGAGAGAGGAAAACATCAAATCTGAAGCAGGCTCCAGGCTGACAGCACAGAGCCTGACACGGGGCTCAAACTCGTGAACTGTGAGATTATGACCTCATCTGAAGTTGGGCACCTGAGTCACCCAGGTACCACCCCCATTTTTTATGTTTATTAATTTTGAGAGAGAGGGAGGGGAGGAGAATGAACCCTAAGTCGGGATTCATTGCTGTCGGCGCAGAGCCCAACGTGGGGGCTCGATCTCATAAATGCAGAGATCATGACCTGAGCCCAAATCAAGAGTCGACTGCTTAACCGAATGAAGCACCCAGGTGCCCCAAGATTGCTGTCTCGCAGGCCTTGGTGAGGTTGGGGTTTTATTTTTATTTATTTATTTTTTAATATTTTTATTTATTTCTAGGAGAGAGACAGTGTGAGCAGGGGAGGATCAGAGAGGAAAACACAGAATCTGAAACAGGCTCCAGGCTCTGAGCTGGCAGTCAGCACAGAGCCCGACGCGGGGCTCGAACCCATGGACCGCGAGATCATGACCTAAGCGAAAGTCGGACGCTTAACTGACTAAGCCACCCAGGCGCTCCATGGTTGGGGTTTTATTGAGTGTGAGAAGTCACCAAGAGTTTTAAGTAGGAGACAGACATGATCCAATGGGCATCCACATTGAGATGTGAAACATACGTCCCCTTAGGATCTCCTGACCATCTCTTCTCTCTCAGTAGGCACTTGTCAGCTATCCCAATGCTTTCAGACTTAGATGTGAAGCCCCTCTCAAGTTGAGAACCTTGGCTTTGGGTCAGAAAGCACAAGCAAAATCCCCCTCCTTTCCCTGCCTGTGGACTCCACCCCCGTGTAGTTCCTCTTTGCAGACCTTCTAGAAAAGTCCCTAATGCTGTGTAAACTCACCTGCTGCACGTCTTCAAAGGTCTTTGCAGAGGCTTGGCCAGTACAGCAGCATTGCATCTTCCTGGCCTCCCTCTTTTCTCCTCTCACAAACCTGGGCTTGTACTTCCCAAATAAATCCTTAGCACTTTAAATGTGTATTTGAGAGAGAACGAGAGAGAGCGAGAGAGAGGCAGAGAGGTGACACAGAATCCGAAGCAGGCTCCGGCTGAGCTGTCAGCACAGAGCCCGATGCAGGGCTCGATCCCGCGAACCGCGAGATCATGACCTGAGCTGAAGCCGGTCCCTAACCCGGACACCTAACTTACTGAGCTACCTGAGAGCCCCAAATCCTTAGCACTTTAACTTCAGTTTCTGCTTCCTAGCCAACAGTTTTCTAGAAAGAACATTTTTTTTTCCAAAATTTTTTAAGCTTGAGAAAGAAAACACAACTTGGGGAGGGGCAGAGAGGGAGAGAGAACTCCAAGCAGGCTCCCCTCTGTCCGGGCAGGGACCAACTGACCCGTAGCTCAAACTCACAAACTGTGTGACATCATGACCTGAGCTGAGATCGAGTCAGACACTTAACCCACTGAGCCACCCAAGAGACCCTAGAAAGATCTATTCTTAATGCAGACTATCTTTGGGCATCTTCTTTCCCCTCTGGGCCCCATCAATACACGGCATACAATGAAGGAAAGGACTTTTAGATGCTAGAGTTACCTATCCTTTGATAGTCTGGGAATTCACGGGACTCAGTTTATTCTCCCGGTGTGCACCCATGTGGCTGGGGAGCTTAAGTGTATGCAAAACACAATAATTGAGAAGCAGTTCCTGGAGGCAGAGTGACTTTGAGTCCTAGCTTTCCTTGCTCTGTGACCTGGAGCAAGTAATCTGGCTTCTCTGAACTTGAGGTTCCTCCTATGTAAAACCGGTTAACAGAATTCTGTATTGTTATGAAGATTAAGTGACCTAATTCAAACAAAGTGGATAGGACAGTACTCTTAACAAGTACTCAGTACATGTTGAATAATATGCCTGCCCCAACTTTGGTAGGGGGTGCATGTGCCCAGGGAACTTACCAGGTCCCTCTCATTGACCTGCTGGCGTTTAGAAACTTTAGGCAACATCACCCCTTCCAAAATACTTTTATTAAAAAAAAAAAAAAAAAGCCATTACAAACAATCAAAAAAATCAAAAAACCCACCACAAAACCCGCCTTTCTTTTAAATAATGTAGCATGGAGAGGTTTGGTTTCCACCCTATTGCACGTGGTCCGGCCTGGTTATGGATCAGGAGGCTGCTGCAACTGGGGTCTTGCCAAAATGAGGTGGGGTTCAACCCTGGGGGGAGGAGGTCCGCCCCTCCTGCTCCCTCGAGCCGCAAGTGGCAAAGTCTGAGTTCCCATAGCAACCAGTCAGCACATCCCGGCCATCATCGGACAGGCCCAGCTTTATCTTCCCTGAGGCCCCAGTGGTCACCAGGGGAGGAGGAACTGGAGGGAAAGGCAGAAGAAATGTGGGAAGTGGGGAACCAGACTCCCGGAAACAGAGTCCGTTAAGGCATCTGGAACAGATAAATTAATTCAGGAAGACCCACCTTCACAGAAGGCTGTGGTAACCAGACAGACACAACACACACACACACACACACACACACACACACACACACACACACGCAAGATGGTTTGTGGAACCCTGAACTGGGAGAAAAGGAGGCCACGGGCACTGCTTAGAGCCCCTGCCAAAACACACACACACACACACACACACACACACACACACACACACGGAGCTGTATCCAGGGATCCAGCCCACTGAGGATGAGATGAAGAGCCCCCCGCCCCCAAAGTGTTAGGACCCCAGAATGATTTCCATAATGTGATCAAGTTCATTCCACTCCCAGGACCCTGGGGCACAGAAGAGGTTGTGAGGAGGCTCCGCCGGGGCCAGCGCAGGTTCCTTCTCCACCGCAGACGTGTCAATGTCCAGAAAGAAGTCATCCAGACCGGAGTCTCCCAGGTACCGGGAGCTCAGGGCTTCCAAGAAGACTGGATCAGGCTGGGGCAGCACTTGGTTCTGGGGGCCCGGGGGAGCCACTGGATTCTGAGGGGACTCTGACTCGTCCATGGAGGTCTCCAGTTCCCTGAGAATAGAGCCGATGGTGGCCGACAGGGAGAAGTCCTCCTCGCCCAGGAAGAGGGGCTCAGGGGGCAGCGCGGGCGCTGGAGCGAGGCAAAGGGCGGCCTGGAGCTGCTGGAGGGTATTGTGGATAAGGACGTGCCTGCGCAGGCTGGGTGCGCGGGGGCCCAGACTTCGCTGGACTTTGTCTAAGGAGATTCGAAGCAGCGCTTGCTGGTGGCTCCGCAGGCTTGCTGGGCCCCAGTCCCACTTCTCATCCTCCTCTTCCTCCTCCAAATCGGAGTGTTTCCTCTTCAAGCCTCCCACCATGATGCCCTGGGGAGAGAAGAGGGGCAAGGCAGACACGGTGGGTCTAGGGCTAGTCCGAATCCCCCATTTCCTGTATGGTTGTTTTGTGGTTAAGCAGACTCCACGCCCAGTGTGGAGCCCACTGTGGGACTTGAACTCAGGACCCTGAGATCCAAACCTGGGTGGAGATATACAGTCAAGACACTTAACCGACAGAGCCACCCACCCAGGCACCCCTGGTTGTTGGCTCATTTTTGGGATCTGAACCTGTTTCCTCATCTCTCAAATGGACATGATATGAATCCCACAGGGTTGAGGAGGAGACTAAATGTACATGATTAAGAAAACAAGATCTGGATCAAAACATAGGTGCGTTTGCACACACCCCCCCCCCCCCACTTACTTGCCTGTGTGGCCTTGAATAGTGAAATTTGCCTCCTTGAGACTCAGTTACCTCAGCTGCAAGATGAGGATCCCGATTCAAGTCCCTGAGTCTTAAAGCTGTTCTTTCTACAACACTCATTTCTTCACAAGTGTCACGTATGACAGCTGTGGGGTACGGAGACCTGGATTGGAGGCAGGCAAACCTGGGTTTGAATTCTGCCTTTGACACTGCTCAGCTGTTTGATCTTTGTTAAGTTATGTGACAGTACCTCTCGGGGTCTCAGTTTCCCCATCTGTAAAATGAGGAATGTAAAAATTCTCACCATATTCTCAAGGAGATCCCGCGTGTAATACACACGGTACCCACAGTTAACGCCTTACGAACAAGAATTTAATGCTATTTGCTCATTCAATATTTACCTATTGCTGCCTGTTGTACTGGAGCCACCGGAGCCCTTTTAGGACACTTATTTGTCGCGACTCTGCTTTTACAGGGAGTGTATTTCTGATCATGCCCTCTTCCTAAGCGACTGGGAGCGCTCCGAAGGGCAGGGAAGGAGCCTCCCTCATTCTCTGAGGCGGCGCCTTCGGCTTCCCCCGAAGCGCGGCCCCACAGGGAAAGCTGCTAAAACTCGACTCAACGCCAGACCCCGCCTTCTCCCTGGATCTCCATTCAACGACCAAGCAGGCAACAATTTGGCCCAGGGGCTTCTGGGAAATGTGGGCCAAGAGCCGCCTGGCACGTGCATTAGCGTTGAGCGTGCACTACAATCCCCAGAGGGCTCCGCACGCCTTTGGGACGAACATCCCCCGCCCTCCCTCAGGGCATGCGCACATGGGCCCAGGGCGGGTGGGGGAAGGGAACCCGGACGTCCAGCTGCCCGGCGCCTGCCGAGCCCCGCCCTCTGCTGCCTCAAGGGCTGCGGGTCTGAGCTCCACGCCCGGAACGCCCCTCCCCCACCCCAGACTCCAGCCCTAAAACTGCTTTCTCTCGGGTTTCGCACCCCAAGAAGGTCCTACATTCTTTCTCAAAACTGCTCTCGGGTCGAGACTCAACCCCCAACACATCGCTCAAAAACTACAAATGCTCTCTGATTTACTCCGTTTGGGAGACTAATTCTGATACCTTCAGCCGTCAACTTTCCCCTATTCTCCTGTCTTTCAAATGCCTTTCGACTTCACCTCCAAACTCTCCCTCTGACCCCAAGACCTGAACACGGGACTCTCCCCAGCACCTTCTCTCCGCCACTGCGTCTCCTTCACCAAGATTCCTTGCTCGTAGGTTGTCTCCGTTTTTCCAAAAGCCCGGATCCCAGCCCCAACCCCTCACAGCTTTTCCAGAACACTAGAGCTCCGAATTCAACCCGCCCGGGAGACACGAATTGTCCTAATCTCCAGATTTCCTGCCCGAAAAGTTCCTTCCTCGGTTCTCTCGCTTCTCCAAACATCCCGTGTCCCAGCTTCAAACTCCCTCCACTTGAAGATCTTGCCCCCAACAACTTCGCCTTCAGTGCGGGATCTCGAATTCAGCCAGTCCCTAAGCCCCACCAGCCCTATCAGTCACCCTTATCTGGGCCCCCCGACTCACGCCCAGACCCCGCCTCCACAACTCTTGGGGGGCGCGCCTCCACCTCCCCTAACCCAAGGCAAATCTCAAGCCAGGTGGCCTCTCTCTCTGTCTCTCACCTCAGCTGCCAGATTCGCAATGACCAAGTCGTGGGACGTCCGCAGCTCTACGACCCAACAGTGCTGGGTACGAGCCTCGCTCACCTCCCCAGGGCCTCTCGGTTTGGCCTCCGGCCCACCCAGCTCCGCCCAGGAGCCGAACCGCGAGTCGCGATTGGCTGGAGCCCTGCCCGCCGCGGGGCGCGGATTGGCTGGGTGGAGCCACCGGTCCGTCGCCAGGAGACGCTCGACCGACCCTCCCTTTCCTTACACCCTAGACCTTTTAAAGGATTCCGACTAGCCCGGGGGCGGGGCCACGTCTCTAGGGTGGAGGGTGGCGGGGACGTCAGAACTGTCTCCTTCAACTCAGCCACTGTCCTCCCTCCAAAGTCGTCAACATTGCTCTCTGCGATTCCCTTATACCAGGTGAGGACCCCGTTGGGGAGCTAGGCTGGTCGGCACGCCCCTCCTCACCCTGCTTTCCGGGCGGGCGGGGCTGAGCCACTCGCGGAGGCCGCGCCCCCGGGGTTCCGAGGGCGGACGCGGCTGGGCGGAGATGGATAACGTAGCCGAAGACTAGCCAATAGTTTGGCGCGGCCTACGTTGCCTGGGCGATCGCAGCCCAGTTCCTGTGCTCCCGCCCTCTCAGTACTTTAGCCCGAGGCCCCTTTCTTAATCTTCGGGACTTCTCTGCACGTCCTGTGCCGGTCTGTCCTGCAACCCCCGACGCCCAGTCCTTCCCCTCTCAGGCTGGCACCGCTGGGAACTCGTTCCTTGCTCGCCACTCCCCTGGGACAAAGTCCAAACTCCTCCCTTTTGCCACAAAGCCCTTCAGGGTCTGGCCTGACACGCACTCCTTGCTCCCTGTGATCCGACCACAGATTTGACTTTCAGTTTTTCTAAAATGACTGCGAGTGCCCGCCCCCACTGTAAACACAGATTTGGTCTGTTTTCTTCCCTGCCTTATCCCCAGTGCTTTAGGTACATAGCAAGTACTCAAAACTGACAATAAAGGGCCTCTGGATCTTTAAACTCAATTTCCCCATCCTGAAAACACCACCTTCACTTCCCAGGCCGCCTCTCACCAGGTCTCATCTCAAAGGTTTCCTCCTCTCAGAAGCCTTCCCTTGATGCTCTGAGTGGGTTTATGACCATTCTGGGCTCCCATGGTGTCCTGGGCTTCCCCCATCCTGGCCCTGACCCCTCTGCCCATGTCTCCCATTCTTGGCCCTGAGGGCTGGTACCAAGGTTATCTCGGCCGGCCGGCGCTTGGTCCATGGCATCACCCAGCGCGTGGACACAAAGGAGGCATCAAGTGCAAGTTCTTTAAATGCCCAATGTAACAGGAGGAGAAACAGGGCAGGAAAAAAAACTAAAAAAAAAAACAAAAAACCCTGAGCTAGTGCCCCGAACCAGGATTGCCCTACTCTCAAAAAAGTTTCACCAAGAGGTGGGGGAGGGAGTTTTCTCCAGGCTGCTCCAGGGAAGGGAGGTTTAAGCCTCCTCAGACCAGTTCTCACCGGTTGGAATTTTGTCATCCAGTCATTCTGCTGCTTGCAGAAGCAATATATGATTGGAATGAGAATTTTTTTTTTTTTTTGGAGGGGAAGGGAGAAGGGGTTAGGTGGGTAGGTGGGGGACACTGGGAAGTAGGGAGAGAGGAGTGGACCACTCACACCTGGGAACAGTGTCTCTGGGGAACATGGGCAGGGGACAGTAGATTCCTGGGTGGCTTAGTTGGTTAAGCGTCCGACTTTCGCTTAGGTCATGATCTCACGTTTCGTGGGTTCGAGCCCCGCGTCGGGGTCTGTGCTGACTGCCAGCTCAGAGCCTGGAGCCTGTTTCAGTCTGTGACTCCCTCTCTCTCTGACCCTCCCCTGCTCACGCTGTCTCTCTCTCTGTCTCCTAGAAATAAATAAAATATTTAAAAAAAAAAAAGGGGGGGGGACAGTAGATTCCAAAGCGGGACATGATTAGGAAAGGGCCATTCTTCCCCCCTCCCCCCCCAATCCTGCCCCTCTTCCAGGGCCCGCATCTCAGAGTTCCGGTCTCATGCATCCTCTCTCCCCTCCATCATGGACTGTCCGCTCTGCTCACCCCCACTCTCTTGCCCTATTCTGTCTTGGTGCCCTGGGGCTCTGGCTTCCACTCTTGCACACTTCTGATCCACATTCACATAGGAGTCAAGGGCAGCTGTAGAACATATAAACCTGACTGCGACCCTCCCCACCCCTCTCCTGCTTCCGTCCTAGCATAGAAGCTCAGAATACAGCTCAAGCTTTTTGCAATGATTCTGCACAATTTAGCTTCCATGTAACACCTCTTGGGGCTTATCACTCCTCCCCTCCGAGCCAAGTCTATTTAACTTGTTTGCTCCTCAAGCCCACTCAGGTAGTTCCGTCAGCCCTCTGGGTCTTCCTCCTTCAGAGCCCTGGCCACTCTGGGTTGTCACTGTCACGGGCAGGGGTGTCTTCCTCACTGGACTGTGAGATCTGTGAAGGGAGGGTCACCCCGGGGGGTCCTCATAGTCCTCACCTGGACTCCACACAGGGCCAGATGAGGAAATTAATGCAAATCTTACACAGAGGCAGCTAGAGACACTGAATCAGCCAGACAAAGCCAGACCGAGGAAGAGTCACAGAGTTGAGTCTTCTAGAACAATGTGAAGCTCTGGGCTCAAGATTTATTGCTCCTTTCCTCTGTTCTCCCCATTTCTCAGAATGCTGTCCTCCGGGATGAGGTGAGGTCCCTAGTCGTACTGGTGGGAGGGGTAGGTGCTGTGCCCGTCGTATTTATCGGTGGTGAGACAGCTCAGCATGAAGTGGCCCAGGTCGTGCTTGGAGATGACCCTTGAGGGCCCTCGTCCATCCAGGGTCACTGAGTAGGCCCCAGTCAGCGGCTGGTCTCCTGCAAGGTAAAGACACAGGGAATGGGTGAAGCAGATGTCCCTTCCCCCTTCCGACAACACGTGATCACTCCAGGGTGCTTACTGCGTGCCCAGCCCAGAGGGTATAGGAGCTAACCCTGTAGGAAACCCTCCCCATGAACAGGATGCCAATCTCTACCCCTAACTTCATTCATTTGATAAATCCTCATCGATGGCCTATTATGAGTCAGGTGCTGGGCACCCAGCAAGGCGCAAAACGGACAAGAACTCTTGCTCTTTGCACGTAGGCATTTCCTAGGAAAAGGCAACAGACAAGGGAGTAAAACAGACAATGTGTTACATGGAGAGAAACAGCAGAGAACGGGCTCAGGACTATTTTACAGATGGACGAACTGAATCTTTACTTTGCAGTTACTTCCCCGGGTTGCAAAGGTGGACTTCCCAGGGGCAAAAGCTAGATTTGCTCTGGGTCCTTCCGTCTAGAGGCATAACTTGGCTGTTAGGAGGGCATCTCTTGGCTGTATTATGACAGTGACCAACTTCATTTAGGGATCAAATACAGCCTGCCAGTGCGGGGACACACCCTCACCCAAGTGGCATTCCTTCCAACCATGTTTAATCTGAGCCTGGGAGAAAACAAGCAGAGAAATCCAGAACATGGGATTTTAGAAAGAGTCCTGGCTTAGTTAATTTTATGGGACATATTTTTAATTTTTTTCAATGTTTATTTAGTTTTGAGAGAGAGAGAGTGCCAAGTGGGGGAGGAGCAGAGAGAGAGGGAGACAGGATCCAAAGCGGGCTCTGCGCTAACAGCACAGAGCCTGCCGCGGGGCTCAAACTCATGAACTGTGAGATCATGACCTGAGCCAAAGTTGGACGCTTAACCATCTGGGCCACCCAGGCGCCCCTAGGAGACATATTTTTAAAAAGAGAGATGGAGAATTGTTCCAGATTCAAGACATGATCCTTGGTGAGATCCTGACCTTGTAGGGAGGGGAGGTTGAAATATCTATCTCCTCTATTTCTCTCTCTATCTCTAGAGAGAGAGAAAGGGAGGGAGAGGGAGAGAAGAATCCCAATTGGGCTCCCTGGTGACACAGGGCTCAATCCCATGACTCGTGAGATCATGACCTGAGCCTAAACCAAGAGTTGGATGCTTAACCGACTGAGCCACTCACGTGGCCCTAAAAATTTTATTTAAAAAATTTTTTTAATTTTTTTTTTTCCCCTGAGAGAGAGAGACAGCATGAGCAGGGGAGAGTCAGAGAGAGAGGGAGACACAGAATCTGAAACAGGCTCCAGTCTCTGAGCTGGCTGTCAGCACAGAGCTGGATATGGGGCTCGAACCCCCGAACTGTGAGATCATGACCTGAGCCGAAGTCGGATGCTTAACCAACTGAGCCACCCAGGCACCCCTAAAATTTTTATTTTTAAGTAATCTCTACACCCGACATGGGGCTCGAACCCACAACCCCAAAATCAAGAGTCACGGCTCTTCTGACTGAGCCAGCCAGGCTCCCCAATATTTTTTAACAATCAGAAAAATTTAAATATGGAATGGACACTAAATGGCGTGGTAGAGTTAATGTCCATTCCCTTGATGCAATAATGGTGCTGTGGGTCATTCCCAAAGATGTATCATCTTGGGGGATGCCTATCAAAGTTCTAGGAGTGAAATGTGATGATGTCTGCAACTTATTCTCAAATGGTTCATTTCAGCCAAAAAAAATTTAAATATGTATATATGCACACATATTATAAAAAATATATATACTGCACATGTATATCACATATACACACTAGATACATGCACAAATATATTGCACACATGCACTCATGTATTACATGAGTGTACAAAAGATAAAGGAAACAGCAGAATGGTAATTGAATCCAGATGAAGGGCTTACGGATTTTCATAAACCTTTAATGGCTTCAACTTTTCTGGAGGTTTCAAAGTTTTTACACACACACTACAAAAGAAAAACAACAAACAAACCAAAAACAACTAACTAAAAAAAGGTATTGTGTTGAATAAATTTTAGGCATGATATCTCTGGGTTTCACTTCAAACCCTGGAGGTCAGGAAGCAATATTATGAGCCCTGTTCAGAGATGAGAAAACTGAGGGACAGAAACCTCAGGCCTGAAGTCCACACAGTGCTGGGGGCTGGGATTTTCACCTGGAAGGGGACACACTTCATATGCAAGAGACATTTGCATATAGAAGGAATTTGTGGAATGAATGAATGAATGAGTCTCTCCCTGTGTCTGACTCTCCCTGTGTCTCTCTCAAGGTGGATTCCAGCCCTGGGAGAAGAAAAGATGGTATAGGTATGGTTTATTGATTCTCTCCACACCAGCACCCTGAAATATCATTTACCTGACATATTTACTGAACATCTACCTCATGCCAAGCCCTGCTCTGGGCACTAGGAACACAGCTGTGAGCAAAATAAGACAGGGGCGCCTGGGTGGCTCAGTCAGTTAAACTTCTGACTTTGGCTCAGGTCATCATCTCACAGCTCCTGAGTTTGAGCCCCGTCTCAGGCTCTGTGCTGACAGCTCAGGGCCTGAAGCCTGCCTTGGATTCTGTGTTTCCCTCTCTCTCTGCCCCTCCCCTGCTTGCGCTCTGTCTCTCTCAAAAATAAATAAAATACTAAATAAGGGGATGCCTGGGTGGCTCAGTCAGTTAAGCGTCTGACTTCGGCTCAGGTCGTGATTTCGTGGTTCATGAGTTCAAGCTCCGTGTTGGGCTCTGTGCTGACAGCTCAGAGCCTGGAGCCTGCTTCAGGTTCTGTGTCTCTCTCTCTCTCTTCTCCTCTGCCACTCACGCTCTCTCTCTCTCAAAAAAATGAATAAACATTTAAAAAATTAAAAAAGAATCCTAAATAAGGGTTGTTTTACATTTCTAAATTTGGGGTGGTTGGTTAAACAGAGGTCACAGAAAAGGGTGTTAGAAAGGAGATACACTCAAGCAATAAAGAGGATAGAAAGCGCAGGGGGAAGGTTTGCGATTTTACACAGGCCAGGGAAGGCCTGGCAGATCTCATCATCTGACGGGAGGGGACAGGCTGGTGGCAACCCCGCCCCCGGGTGCCAGCCCCACTTACCTATGTGTGGCGGCATCACAGCCACATACTTTAGGCCAGACTCCTGCAGCACCTTGTGCATCCGGATGTGGTCATCCGTCACGTCCTGCAGTCGCGGGGGCACCTTGGCCGGGTCCCACAGCAGGAAGGCTTGGGGGACACAAGGCAGGGTAAGCCAGGGCTTAATGACAGCCTGGCCAGGTCCACAGCCTGCCGGTCTTATGCCAGGACGAAACCCTGCGGGGGCTCCCCACTGCCTCCCAGTTGTCCCGGCTTCCGTTCTCACGGCCATGTGTAAGGGCTGACCCTGTCTCCCCACCTGCCTCCTGGCTGGGTCAGCAGCCTCCTCCCTGGTCTTCCCCCTCCCCCACCCCCCTACCTGCTCGCTGCTCACAGCCAACGGGGCCTGTGCACACCCAGAGGGTTGGAGCTCACCTGCGGCCCCGCCTCACTCGCGGTAAAAGCGGAGTCCCCAGCTGGGCCCACGAGGCCCCACCAGATCTGGCACCATTAGCCCCCTGACCTGAGTGCCCGACACTCTCTTTCACTCACTCTGCCCCAGCCACGCTCGCACCTCTGAGCCTTCGCAATTGCTGATCCCTCTGCCCTTCCTTAGTGGGTTCCTCCCTGGGGAGGATGAAGGCAACGTGTGGAGGCCGTGGTTCCACAGCCTGTGTGAACGCAGGTCAGCCAGTGGGTCTCCCCGTGCACCCACTCCCTTCCATACAAGGGAGGCATAAGAACAGCTCCTATTGAGGCGCCTGGGTGGCTTAATCGGTTAAGCGTCCGACTTCAGCTCAGGTCATGATCTCATGGTTCGTGGGTTCGAGCCCTGCGTCGGGCTCTGTGCTGACAGCCAGCTCAGAGCCTGGAGCCTGCTTTAGATTCTCCCCCCGCCCCCCAGAAATAAATAAAAAAACATTAACAAAAATTTTTTTAAAAAAGAACAGCTATTGTTAACTGAGCACCTACTATGTGCCACTAGGAGTATAAATACTCAGAATTTTGTGACGATTAAGTGGCACTCCTCCCTAAGGTACTCAGATGGTGCCTAGCACACAGTAAGTGCTCACTGAATGCTGTTAGCATTCACTGCTCTTGTTATGCCTGTTGCCTGTACTGTCTTTTGGATTATTTGAGACACGGGTTGTTTAATGTCCATCTCCTCATAAACTGGGAGCTCTGTGAGGGTAGGGAGCGGGTCCATGTATTCATGGCTCTGTCATTTCTGATCGGAGGCTTTCTCTGCCCCTCTCTCGGGCTGGCTGGGTCAGGTGCCTCCTCTGGGCTTCCAGAGTCCTCTAGGCCGCCCCTGTTCTGGCCCTGACCCTTCTGCCTGTGCTGCTTCATCTCGGCCCTGACTACTCTGGCCTATCACACTGTGTGTGGTGAGGGGCCTGTTTACCGCTTCCCTCCCGTCTGTGAGACCCATGAATACAGGGCCCAGGGCTTTATTGGTCACCACTGTGTCCCTAGCATCACCCAGCAAGGTTCCCGCACACAGTCGATGCTCAGTAAGTGCACAGTAACTTGAGACGGCTCCAATGCCAACTTGTGTTGGCTCCTTGCATTTGGATGGCTCCAAAGCCCCTTGGCTGCCTGTCCAGTACCTATTCACCCCCCACGCCCACCCTTCAGCCCCATCCCTACGATCCCACCACCCACCCGAGGTGCAGGCCACGACCTTGTTCACACCATGGGCCTTCATGGCCGCCACAATGTTCCGGGCGCCCTCGGACATAACTGTGGTAGGACCTTAGAGAGGACAGAGAGTGGCAGTCACTAGCAGGTGGCGGTGGTGGCGGGGGTGGCAGGGGTGGGGCCGGGGGCGGGGGTGGCGCTGGGGGCCGAGGTGCAGGGGTGGGCCGTGGGCAGAGAGGGGGCTCAGTACTGAGATCATTGCGGGTGCCCAGCAACACGATGACAGCGTCCTGCCCAGCCACGGTCTTGTCTACATCAGCCGCATGCAAAACGTCACCCACTACCACGTGGGCTGGCTGGGGCCCCTCTGGGGGCAGCCTGGAGGCATCCCGCACCAGCACTGTCACCTCATAACCTGTGGGCAAAGAAGGGCAGAGAAGCAGGTCAGTAGGCGTGTGGGCTGGTGCTCCCAGGCTCCAGGGCTGCGTCCCAGAGGGTGTCATGAACCCCCAAATCTGTCCCCCTGGTCCCTTGTTATGGGAAGTGGTCTTGACACATTTTTTAAAGGCCTGTTTATTTATTTTTATTTTTAATTAAAATAATTTTTTTTAATTTTTAAAAAATGTTTTATTTATTTCTGAGAGAGAGACACACACACAGACACACACACACAGACACACACACACACACACACACACACACAGTGTGAGCAGGGGAGGGTCAGAGAGAGAGGGAGATACAGAATCTGAAACAGGCTCCCAGCTCTGAGCTGGCTGTCAGCACAGAGCCTGACATGGGGCTCGAACCCACGAACTGTGAGATAATGACCTGAGCCTAAGCTGGATGCTTAACTGACTGAGCCACCCAGGCACCCCTAAAATAAAATTTTTAATGTTTATTCATTTTTTGAGAGAGAGAGACAGAGTGTGAGTGACGGAGGGACAGAGAGAGAGGGAGACACAGAATCCAAGGGAAGCTCCAGGCTCTGAGGTGTCAGCACAGAGCCCGATGTGGGGCTCGAACCCACAAACCGTGAGACCATGACCTGAGCCAAAATTGGGACTTAACTGACTGAGCCACCCAGGTTCCCCAAAGGTTTATTTATTTTTGAGAGAGAGAGAGAACGAATGCAGTAGGGGCAGAGAGAGAAGGGGACAGAGGATCCAAAGCAGGCTTAGCACTGACCGCACAGAGCCCGTTGCGGGGCTCGAACTCATGTTTGGGACCCAGAGATCATGATCTGAGCCGAAGTCAGACACTCAACCGACTGAGCCACCCAGGCACCCCGCTCTTCAAACATTTCTGCTGGCATACTCACAGTTGACATTTAGCTGGTTGTTAAAATAGGACAATACCTTCATGCCGGTTTATAAATAACTTGTGCTGATGCCTCCAAGGCCCGCCCCCAGAACTCCCCGGACTTCTCCACTCGCCAGCACCTAAAGGGTTAAAGCCTGGCATCATACTGGTCTATGTCCCCCATCCACGGCCGTGGAGGAAAAATGAGGTACAGAGGAAAACATGAGTTGCCCAAAGGTTGTCCAGTGCCGGGAATGGTCCCCCAGGCTCAACCCTAACCCTAACCCTAAGCCTAACCCTAACCCAGGTCATGACCTCATGGTTCATGAGTTCGAGCCCCGCGTCAGGCTCTGTGCTGACAGCTCAGAGCCTGGAGCCTGCTTCGGGTTCTGTCTCTCCCTCTCTCTCTGCCCCTCTCCCGCTCACACTCCGTGTCTCAAAAATCAGTGAACATTAAAAAAATTTTTTTAATAACTGGAATAAAATAAAGTTCACACCCAACATATTTCTTCCTTTGTTCTAAACAATGGCAAAGGATGTTAATATTTGGTTCTATGGAAATAATGATATTAAAATACTATTAATTGTGGTCTCTGTTATGGACTAAATGTGTGTGCCTTACCCCCCTAAATTCATATGCCAAAGCTCTAGCCTCCAACGGGATGGCATTTGGACATGGGGCCTTTGATTACGTTTTGATGAGGTCATGAGGGTGGGGACCCCATGACGGGATTAGTGTCCTTAGAAGAGAAGACAGACCAGAGCTCTTTCTCCAGTATGTGAGGATCAGGCAAGAAGTCAGCTGTCTGCGCCCAGGAAGAGGGCACTCATCAGAAGTCAAGTCTATTACTACTTTATCTTGGACTTCCCAGCCTCCAGAACTACGAGAAATAAGTATCTATTGTACACCACCAGCCCATGGTATTTTGTCATAGCAGCCCAAGCTGACTAAGACAGCCTCTAAATATCATTCTTGTGATAAATGAACCAGAGCTCCTTAGAGAAAGGACGAGATGAGGCTGAAATGTCTTGTACCGTCGGCTGGTAAGGCAGCGCTTCAAGAATGATGGCGCCATGTTGAAAGGACCCAGAGGCCACTTGAAGGAGTTCTCATTGGAAAAATCAGGGACAATATGATTCGTTCAAAAGAATACTGACGAGGGGCGCCTGGGTGGCTTAGTCGGTTAGGGGTCCGACTTTCGCTTAGGTCATGATCTCATGGTTCGTGGGTTCGAGCCCCGCGTCGGGCTATGTGCTGACTGCCAGCTCGGAGCCTGGAGCCTATTTCAGAGTCTGTGTCTCCCTCTCTCTGACCCTCCCCTGCTCACGCTGTCTCTCTCTCCCTCTCTCTCCTAGAAATAAATAAAAATATTAAAAAAAAAAAATAGAGAATACTGACGAAGAGGGATGCCTGAGTGGCTCAGTTGGTTAAGCATCCAGCTCCGGCTCAGGTCATGATCTCACAGTTTATGAGCTCGAGCCCTGCATCGGGTGAGTTCGAGCCCAGCTTCTGGCTTCACATTGACAGTGGGGAGACTGCATGGGATTCTCTCTCTCCCTCTCTCTCTCTGCCTCTTGATCACTCACACTCTCTCTCTCTCTCTCAAAAGTAAATAAATAAAAATTTTTAAAAATGGTTAAGTTGGGGGCATCTGGGTGGCTCAGTCGGTTAAGCATCCGACTTCGGCTCAGGTCATGATCTCACGGTTCGTGGGTTCGAGCCCTGCGTTGGGCTCTGTGCTGACAGCTCAGAGCCTGGAGCCTGTTTCTGATTCTGTGTCTCCCTCTCTCTGACCCTCCCTTGCTCACGTTCTCTCTCTCTCTCTCTCTCTGTCTCTCAGAAATAAACAAAACATTAAAAATTAAAAAAAATGGTTAAGATGGTAAATTAAAAAAAAAAGAATACTGACAAAGAATTTAAACACATCAAATATTTAAAAATCTGTGAGTTCATAATGATACTAACAAAGACACCTCATTAGTCATCACCAACAGTTGCCAGAGGATTAGTTCATTATTCAGAAAATGGTAAAAGGAAGGAAAAACAACAAAATTGTTCTATTTCTCTTGACAGCTGTCATGTATTTTAAAAACAAGTGATGGGAGATTTGAATACTCTGGAGCCATGATGATGAAAATAATGACAAATGGGGGAGGGGCGCCTGGGTGGCTCAGTCGGCTAAGCGACCGACCTCGGCTCCGGGGGCTGTGCTGAAGGTTCGGAGCCTGGAGCCTGTGTCAGATTCTGTGTCTCCCTCTCTCTCTGCCCCTCTCTCACTCGCACTCTGCCTCTCTCAGAAATAAACATAAAAAGAGAGAGTGAAAGAGAATCAATAGAATGAGAGGAAACTTTCGCAAATCAAACATCTGATAAAGGGCTTGTATTTAGAATACATAAAGGACTCCTACGACTCAATAATAAAAAGATAAAAACCCAACTAAAAATTGGGCAAAACACACGAATAGAGACTTTTCCAAAGAAGATACACGAGTGGCCAATAAATACATGAAAAGATCCTGAACACCCTTAGTCATCGGGGAAATGCAAATCAAAACCACGAGATGCAACTTCACACCCACTAGAATGGCTGTGATAAAAAAGACATTAGCTGCTGGTGCACATGCGTTGAAGCTAAAACCTCACACGCTACTGATGGGTGTATGAATGATGCAGCTAGCTGGTTTGGAAAACAGTCTGGTAAGTTCCTCAAAAGGATAAACATGAAGTTAGCCTATGACTCAGCCTTTTCACTCCTAGGTATGTGTCCAAGGGAAATGAAGACATATGTTCGTACAAAAACTTGTACGTGATTTCATAGAGGCATTATTCATACTAGCCCCAAATGGAAACAACCCAAAGGTCCATCGACTGCATGGATAAATAAAATGTGATCTACCCAGTACAATGTACATAATAGTATTAGGCAGTAAAAAGAAATGACATACTGATAGGTGCACCCTTTGAAACAATGTTTTTTTCCTAAGTGAAAGAAGCCAGTGGAAGCCAGTCACAAAGAGCCATGTAATGTACCATTCCATTCATATGAAATGTCCAGAACAGGTAAATGGGTACAAAGAGAAAGTAGATGAGCAGTTGCCTACGTCTGGGGGAGGAGTTAAGAAGGAAAATGGAGGGGGTGACTCCTAGGGATTTCTTTTTGGGGTGATGAAAATGTCCCATGGGCACCTGCGCGGCTCAGTCGGTTAAGCGTCCGACTTCGGCTCAGGTTATGATCTCACGGTTCATGAGTTTGAGCCCCGCATCGGGCTCTGTGCTCACAGCTCAGAGCCTGGAGCCTGTTTCGGATTCTGTGTCTCCCTCTCTCTGCCCCTCCCCTGCTCATGCTCTCTCTCTCTCTCTCTCCTTCTCTCTGTTTCTCAATAATAAATAAAAACATTTAAAAAAAAGCATAGAACTGAAACATACAAATAAAAAGTTGAGGGGAGTGCCTAGCACAGGAAGGGGCGGGATGTGGGGCTGGCTGTTCCTGTACTTTTTAATCATCTCACAAGGTTATTTCCTGTCCTGGGTGAGTCCTCCCTGGGCTCCTGGCCCCGGTCTCATCCCCTCCCATCCATATGCCACACGGCGGCCAGATAGAGCTTTCCACAGTTGTATAGGAGTCCCCGACTGCTCATATCCCTCCCAGGACCCCCTCAGTGCCCGGGGATAAAGTCTCTGGTCCTCATGACAGCCTTCCAGCCCCCCGGGGTCTGGCCTCTCCTCCTCTCCGGCCTGTTCTGGAGCCACTACCCTCTTCACCCACCGCACTTCTAAGTTCTCCAAATGTATCACGGCTTCCTGCCTCCGGGCCTTTGCACATGCTGTTCCCTCTGCCGGGAGCACCCTCGATCCTTTCTCCAGGCCCCCATCTGCTGGTGTTTCCTCTGTCACTGTCTTACTTATGCTGCCCTGGAGTAAATAATGGCCCTGCAGGTCAGGAGACGTTGGCATATTCGTCACCATCTCCCTGACGGTTTATAAACACAAAAGCACAGGGGTGCCTGGCTGGCTCAGTCATTACAGCATCCAACTCTCGATCTTAGGGTTGTGAGTTTGAGCCCTATGCTGGGCATGGAGTCTACCTAAAAAACAAACAAACAAACAATCTATATAATATTAACACAAAAGCACAGGCTTTACTGTCCTGTGGAGCTGGGTTCAAACTCCAGCTATACCAGGAAGTGGCTGAGGAACCAAAGGAAACCCCTTCCCTGGTTGGACCTCAGCTTTCTCCCCAAAGGGAAAATGAGAATTCCCAGTGTCCCCACCCTGTGCGAACCCCCTTTCGGAAGGGAATGGCTATCCTCACACACATCAGGGAGCAGGGGGGTTTTCAGGGTGCCAGTGTGGGCCTGGGTTAACTACCAACGGTTAAAACGGACCTTAGTAAATTGTGAGCGCTCGGGGTTGGGGGGGTGGGGAGAAAAATGTTCTCATGGAGAGTGAGAGCTTTGACACACGCTCCGTAAAAAGGTGCCCGTTAGGGGCGCCTGGGTGGCTTAGTCGGTTGAGCGTCCGACTTTCTCTTGGGTCATGATCTCGCAGTTCGTGGGTTCGAGCCCCGCGTCGGGCTCTGTGCTGACTGCCAGCTCAGAGCCTGGAGCCTGTTTCTGAGTCTGTGTCTCCCTCTCTCTCTGACCCTCCCCTGCTCACGCTGTCTCTCTCTCTCTCCTAGAAATAAATAAAAATATTTAAAAAAAAAAAAAAAGGTGCCCGTTAGTGTTATATTATTGCTGATTAATGACATTTATTGAGAACCTCTTATATGCCAAGTGCTGTGCTAAGTTTTTTCCATAGATGAGTGGTATTTTGTCCAAAAAAATTTTTTTTAATGTTTATTTATTTATTTGAGAGAGAGAGAGAGAGAAACATGAGTGGGAGAGGGGCAGAGAGAGAGGGAGACTGAGAATCTCAAGCAGGCTGTGCTCTGTCAGCACAGAGACCGACCTGGGCTCAATCTCACAAACCGTGAGATCATGACCTGAACCAAAATGAAGAGTCAGTTGCTTAACTGACTGAGCAACCCCTGTGCTCCTGTTACCAAAAGAAATTTTTTATTTTTTTTATTTTATTATTTATTTTTTTAAATATCACCCAGGCGCCCCAACCAAAAGAAATTTTTTAAACAACCCACATTTAAATGTAAACTTCAATAGCCACAGGTCACTAGTGGCTACCATACCAAACAGCATAGCTTTAGAATTTACAGATTTCGGGGGCACCTGGGTGGCTCAGTCGGTTGGGCTCTGGTCATGATTTCACTGTTCGTGGGTTCCAGCCCTGCATGGGGTTCTTTGCTGTCAGTGCAGAGCCTGCTTTGGATCCTCTGTTCCCCCTCTCTCTGCCCTTCCCCTGCTCATGCTTGCTCTCTCTCAAAAATAAACATTAAAAAAAAAAAGAATTCACATACTTTACCCTTTAGAAAAAAACGAGAGCATTGGTAAGGTACTTCCAATTTTTTTTTCTTTTTTTTTTTACAAATCGCTTTATATTTTTCTGTTAATTTTTTTATTTTGAAATAAATTTTTAAAAAAAGAAAGAAATTCAATTGTATAGGAAAGTTGGAAGCCTTCAATTCTCATCTTTGCTTTTGCTTTATCTTTCTCTCTGTGTGTATAATATATAACATACGTAATTATATGTGTATAAACTCACACACACACAAACACACACAAAGTTTTTTCCTATTTGAGACTAAGTTGTAGAGATCATGCCCATTTTAAGCTTTTTTGATCTCAACCCTCAGTCCAAAACAGATTTCCATGTCTAACCTACTATATACAAATCCATGCATATATAATTGAAAGAAATTTCATAAAGTCTATATTTAACATGTGATATACTCTGAAACCTTTATGACCAATTAAATATATTTCAGAACTCACTATGACCCACAGTTTGAAAAGCACCAGATTGCAGCAACCCTTAAAGGTATTATTACATGCCCATTTTGAAGATAGGGGAATTGAGGCAATTTTAAGTTAACTGAGCCAAGTTCACACAGCTATGAGTTCACTCAGCCAAAAGAGGTTATGGCTCTCAGCATTTTCCACATATTATCTCATTTAATCATTGCAAGCACCCCAAAACAAGCACTAGTATTCTTTAAAATAATTTTTTGGGGGGTATGGGTGTCTCAGTCCGTTAAGCGGCAGACTCTGGCTGGGGTCACGATCTCACAGTTGGTGAGATCGAGCTCTGCGTAGGGTTCTGTGCTGACAGCTCAGAGCCTGGAGCCTGCTTTGGATTCTTTGTCTCCCTCTCTCCCTGCCCCTCCCCCGCTCTCTCTGTCTCTCTCTCTCAAAAACAAACATTTAAAAAGTTAAAAAATATTTTTTAAAAGTAACCTCTATGCCCAGTGTGGGGTTCGAACTCACGACCCTGAGCTGAGGAGTCGCACGCTCTACTGCTGAGTTGGCCAGGCACCCAAGTGCTACTAGTTGTATCCCCACTTTCCAGTTATCTGGGTACACAGACGACAACGAGGCTTTCATCGATGGGGGTGGTAAGTGGCAGAGCTGGGATTTGAACGCAGGCAGGCTGGTGCCAGTTTATAGAATCACTGAGGTAAATAAAGCTCTCCTTTTCCTGATGGAGACAGCAAGCCTCAGAGGCTCACTGTGGCTCTGAAGAGACTTGTGGGAGCCACCGTGAGAAGGCAGGGCCTCCCTTAGGCCTTGGCTCTCAGTTCCCTGGGGTGCAGTCCCAACGGTGACCAGCAGGGTGGACAAGTGGAATTCAGCAGAATTCAGGATAAAGGGTAAGGTAGGAACATGGGAATCCAGCTCCTCAGGGTGACTCAGCACCTCTCAACTTCTCCCTCTTACTTCCTCCCCGAGAAATGATTATCAGCAAATTTCTTTCTCCGTCCCCACAAATCAGGACCCTGACGAGCCTTCCTGGAGAGGGAGAGGGCAGTGGGCCTGATGAGGAACTGTCAGGCGGAGTCCCTCCAAGGGAGGCCTGGGCTAGGAGACAATAGAGAGTGGGATCCTGGGAGCCTTCACCCTCTGGGGGCACCCAGATAGTCAATATCTTCAGAGTCACTGAGACCAGCAAGGGTGGGGCCCTATATCTGGAAGTCCCAGGCACGGCCAGGGGGTGGTGAAGTCTGGATGGTGGAGGCAGGGGAGGCCGCAGGACGTTTATCCTCATTCTTGGGGGCAACTGTGAATTTGCAGCTCTCACCCACTTTCCCAGAACCAGCACCCAAATCTTCACTTACGTCTCCATTATCCTCTTTCCAGAAGGTGCTCATAGCAACTGGCCGCCCAGCCTTCTAAAGTTCCAGCCTTGGTGCCCAGGGCACAAGCCAGTGAACTTTTGGCGGCTAAGAGCACGGGCCGGGTTCAAGTCCCAGCACCACCACTTTCCAGCGGTCCCATATTGGGCAAGTCCCTCTCTGGGCCTTAGTTTTCTCTGTTAAGTTGAAGTGATACCGGCACCCATGATACCGGCACCCACGGCAGGTGAGCGCTGGGAGGATTCAATACCAGGGAAGAGCGGTAGCGGCTGGGAGTCCGGCGCCTTCTGGCTTAGGAAGCCCTCGCTGGGTGCGCTAACAACCACAACTACAACGACAACATTGCCTAAGAGCATTGTATTTAAACCTGTCACTGGAATCCCTCTGCCTCCCAGGGCCAATTCCTAGTCCTCGGACTCATAAAATTGGATCTCACAGCGTCCCCCATTTCTGTCCCCGTCGCCACCTGCTTTGCCCCTAGGTCACAAACCAAAGCACTGATGGCCCAACCAGCCTCTCCCGGATCCCAGGATGCCCCTTCCTAATGAGGGGCATGTGCACCCCCCCCCCCCCGGCCACCCCAGCTCATGCCTGCTTCCACCGCCTGCGCCAGGGTGGTGAGCCCGGTTCTGCCCGTGGCACCGAAGATGGCAATCTTCTTGACGGTCATCCTGAGGGCTCGTGGGAGTACAAGGCCACGGAGTTGCACGACGCGCGGGAACTGGCCGGCTGCTGGGCCGGCCTCTCGGTCCTTCTCCGGGGGGAGGGACAGGGCGGGGCTGGCACAGAAGGCCACGCCTCAGCCTGCCTCGGGGCTCCGGGTAGAGGCCGGGGGCGGGGCCTAACAGGCCACGCCTCTAGCCGGGAAGAACGCGGGGGGCGGGACAGCAGTCTGCGGGTCTCTGCCTGCCGTCCAGCACCGCCCCCTCCGCCTGCCACTTAGAGTGGGAGGCGTGGCCTTATCTGGCCAACTGGGAGGAGCGTGGGTGGACCTCAGTGCCCCGCCTCTGCGCTCTAGCCGGGGGCGGGGTGAGCTCGGGCCACGCCCACCGACCTCTCCTAGCTCTCGCCCCCTCTCCTAGGGCCTGAGGCTGACCTGGGACTCACCACGTGCCCCAAAACCTTTTGGAAGCTGCATAGGAGAAAATGAGGGAGGGTGTGACACTAACTGTGTGTGTATGTGCCCATGTGACTATGCGTGACTGTGACTAGCCCCAAGGGAGAGCAAGATTGTGGATGACACCATGTGCCATCCTCTGTGTAGCACTGTGTTACAGTATGAGACTGAGAGACGTGTGGCAAACATTGATGCTGTTCTTTTGTGACCTTGTGGTTCCACTGTGGGTGACCCTGTGTCAGTCTGTGATGCTGTATGCATCCATGAAGCTGGGGGATGTGGTGTGGGACACGTGTGAGATGTGTTTTATGGGAGTGTGTGACTCTTAGGGACAGCATATGACACCACATGTGACATGTAAGGATGTGTCACTGTGACAATATTTGAGTGGTAACTGTTTTGATGCTGTTTGTGACCTCTTGTGACTGTATGATGTAGGAGTGTGTGACAGTGCAAGATGTGTGACAGGTGAGTGTGTGACTAGTGTAACAAGTTTGAGTGTGTAAAAGTGTGTGACACTGTGATACTGAAGCTGTGCGTGACCTGTGAGTAGATGACACTCTTTGTGACCCCATGGGAGTGTGCGACGTGTATGACATACGCGTGCTTGTGTGTGACACGGCATGGGTGGTGGTGGCACTATTTGAGCATGTCACTAGTGTGATGCTGTCGGGCACTGTGCCAGAGTGGGACCCTATGTGAGCGTGTGACTGCGTGTGCATTTGAATGTTTGACTCTGCGTGACCCTGTGGGGAGTGATGCCGTGTGAGAGTGTGGCTGTGGGTAACGTTTGCGACGCTGTGACCCCGAGTGTGTGTGTGCGCGTGTGTGACAGTGTGGGAGTGTGTGACTCGTGAGAGTGCGTGGCTGTGTGTGACGCTACCTCTGGCCCCGAGAGTGGCGTGGCTCGGTGTGTGACCGCGCGTGGGCCAGCGCCGCAGGCGGCCGAGGCGGCGGGGGACGGCGGGAGGGAGGGGGTCCCGGGGGCGCGCCGAGCGCGGCGGCCGCGCGAGCGGGGGAGGCGCGGCGGCGGCAGCGGCGGCGGCGGCGGCGCATGCGGATCCGGCCGAGCGGCGGGGCCGGCGGAGCCGAGCGGAGCTGGGCCGGGCCGGGCCGTGCACCGGACGCCGCCAGTGAAGGCAGTAGGGCGCTGCGAGCAGCGGGGACAGCGGCACCGGCGGCCGGCCGCGGGGCCCAGGTGAGCGGCTTTGGGTGATAGCCCCTCCCTGCAGCATCTCCCCACCTGCCCGAGAATCCCTCCCCCGCGCGCCGTGGGCATGGCCTGAGCCCCTGGGGTCTCCCCGGCTGGAGGAAGGGAGGGGCCCAGGGCAGAATGAGCCCCCACACCTCAGCCCAGCGCAGCCTCCGCGCCATGCGTGAGTCTTCCTCCCGGGCCTTGTCCTTCCCAGGTCCCCTCCTTTCGAACAGTGACTAGACTGCAGGGCGAGAGAGGCGCGGCCTCGGAAGGGTTAAAGCATTGATTTCCCACCCCCAGCCCGGAGCCTTTGCTGGGGCCGTGGGACACCTCTTTCTACCTCTCCCATCTCCTTCACCTCCCTTCCTTCTCCATTCAATCACATAATGGCCAGCGCTCTTCCCAGGCCTGGCAGAGAGCTCACCAAGTGCTAAGCGCCTCCCCATCCCCAAGTATCCTCCACCCCAGGAAACAGTTGTGATCACCATTTCACAGGGAGGGAAACTGAGGCCGTGAGGCCGCGTTAAAGATGGGTTAAAGATGCAGGAAGAATAAGGCAGGACTTGAACTCATTTCTGTTGACTCCAGCACAGGCACTTTGACTGGCTAGGATATTCATCGTGTAAGGATGAATAATAATAACAAGGACCATGTATCAGGGGCTTGCATGTACTAGATACCATGTTCCCTCATCATCAACTCATTTCAATTACAAACATCCCTAGAAAATGGGTACTATTATTACCATTTTACAGATGAACAAACTGAGGCCCAGAGAGCGGAAGTAGTGACTGGCCAAGGTCACACAGGTGGTAAGTAGCCATGCACCCGTTTATAGCTTTCCATAGAAAGAAAGAAGAAGAACATTGGAGTTTGGAATGTTCGCCAGAAGGGACAATCTCTGCTACACTGACCAACCCCTAGACGCTGCTTTCCTACAATTTGGTGGTTTGTCAGCTGTTTGGGTCTTTGAGAAGGACATTGATCTCCTCATGGTTCCTTCCTTTCATAGCCCCAGAAACAAGCCTGGGATCCCAGAGGGAGGAGAGGTATCCGAATGTCTCCCACCCCCTTTAATTTCATATTTACAATCTGGCGAGTGTTGTAGAGCATAGCTCTGGATCAGACAATGTTGTCAGCTAGCTGTTGCCACAATAATGCTGCGTAAGAAACCACCCCCAAACTCAGTGTCTTAAAACACGGAGCATTTATTTAGCCATCACGCATCAGGTCAGTGGCTTAGGCTGGGCTCAGCTGGACAGTTTTTCTGGTCTCAGTGGGGGCTGAGTCACATGTTGGGGTGTGGGGCAGGGAGCGGTGCTGACTGTTGGCTGCATTAACCGGCCTTGGCTTTCACGACTGGGGCCTTAGGCCCCGCCTACCGTGAGAGTGTTTTTCTCATGGTCTCAAGCACAAGCAAAAACATGCAAAGTCCTTTGAGTTTTAGGCTTAGAATTCTCCAGCAGTGCCGCTTAATTCTGTTGGTCAAAGCTAGTCATGTGGCCAAGCCAGGAGTCAAGGTTGTGAGGGGACACTCTTCCACTTTCCCCCTCCTTACAGTAGAACACTCCAGAGTTCTATGGCAAAGGATGTGGTTATAAGGATGAAGAATTGGGGCCGTTTAATGCAAATATAGTACCTATGTTTGAACTCTGGCTACCAGCTAGCTTTGCAACCTTGGGCCTTAGTTTCCTCCTATATAATGTCTTTCTTTCTTTCTTTCTTCTTTTTTTTTTTTTTTTAAGTTTGGGGATGGCTGGGTGGCTCAATATGTTAAGCCTCCGACTTTGGCTCAGGTCATAATCTCGCAGTTGGTGAGTTCGAGCCCCACATCAGGGTCTGTGCTGACAGCTCACAGCCTGGAGCCTGTTTTAGATTCTGTGCCTCCTTCTCTCTCTGCTCCTCCTTTGCTCACACTCTGTCTCTCTCTAAAAAATAAATAAATATTTACATTTTATATATTTTTTAGAGAGAGAGAGAGGCAGAGAGAATCCCAAGCAGGCTCTGCATAGAGCTGTGAGATCATGACCTGAGCCAAGGTCAAGAGTCAGACACTTAACCGACTGAGCCACCCAGGTGCCCCTCCAATGTCTTTTTTTTTTTTTTAATATTTATTTATTTATTTATTTTGAGAGAGGAAGTATGCAAGCAGGAGAGGGACAGAGAGGGAGGGAGAGAAGGAGAATCCCAAGCAGGCTCCGTGCTGATGTGGGGCTCCCACGAACAGTGAGAACATGACCTGAGCCGAAGTCCCACACTTAACCGACTGAGCCACTCAGGCGCCCGTTTACCGCATTTTAGAGTTCTACTGATAAGTGTCATCCTTCTAACAAGAATACAGGGACAGTTTGCCCAGCCCCTACCCTGGGCCAGGTGCTAAGCTGGGTGCTTTACCACAGCCCTGTGAAGTGGTCAGAGTAAATAGTATTGTTAGTAGTATTATGCCCACTTTATTATTCTTTTTAATGTTTTATTTATTTCTAGGAGAGAGAGAGAGAGAGACAGCATGAGCAGGGGAGGGTCAGAGAGAGAGGGAGTCACAGACTCTGAAACAGGCTCCAGGCTCTGAGCTGGCAGTCAGCACAGAGCCCAAGGCGGGGCTCGAACCCACGAACCGCAAGATCATGACCTAAGCGAAAGCCGTACACTTAACCGACTAAGCCACCCAGGCGCCCCGTATTATGTCCACTTTAAAGACAGGGAAACTGAGGACGAGGGAGTGGACAGGACTCACAGACAGTGGCTGTTTGAAGTGGGATCTCTGAGCTCGGGCCCCGAGCCCTGCCTAACCTTGCCTCTGCTCCTCCCCAGGCCTCCCTTTCCCCGATGGCGCAAGTACCAGGGGAAGTGGACAACATGGAGGGGCTGCCGGCCCCTAACAACAACAATCCTGCGGCCCGCTGGGAGAGTCCTGACCGGGGCTGGGAGCGGGAGCAGCCCACAGCTGTCACGGCCGCCGCCTCCCTCTTTGAGTGCTCCAGGATCAAGGCCTTGGCAGGTACCCGGAAGAGGGCTGGCGTGGGGAGGAGGGAAGGGAGGAGGCTGCTGGGGTGGTATCTGTGTACCCCAGTGCCCGAGAACCTTGGTGGCCTGGAGGACGGGGAGTTACAGACACTTCGCACTTGAATCTGTAGTCCAACGTGGTCCAATGGAACTTTCCACTGTGATGGGCAAAGTGTTCTCTATCCGTGAGGTCCAACATACTAACCACTCACCACTGGTACTTTTGGCTGTAAGTGCTTGAAATGTGGCCCGTGCTTCTTGAGGGACCAAATTTTTCATTGTATTTCGTTTTAATTAAATTTAAATTTAAGTAGCTTGTGGATAGTGTATGAGGCAGTGCTGCCTTAGAACCTTGAAAAGGTATAGTCTCAGAAATGTGGAATTTTGGGGGTGCCCGGGTGGCTCAGTCGGTTAAGTGTCCGGCTCTGGATTTCTGCTCAGGTCATGATCTCATGGTTGGTGAGTTTGGGTGCCGCGTTGGGCTCTGCGCTGACAGCGTGGTGGCTGCTTGGGATTCTCTCTCTCCCTCTCTCTCTCTGCCCCTCCCCTGCTTGTGCTCTCTCTCTCTCAAAATAAATAAAATTTAAAAATACTAAATTAAAAAAAGAATAAATTTAAAAATAAAAAAGGGGGCACCTGGATGGCTCAGTTGGTTGAACAGCCGACTTCAGCTCAGGTTATGATCTCACAGTTTGTGAGTTCAAGCCCAGCATCAGGCTCTGAGCTGTCAGCACAGAGCCTGGAGCCTGCTTCAGATTCTGTGTCTTCCTCTCTGCCCCTCCCCTGCCTGTGCCCTCCCTCTCTCTATCAAAAATAAATAAACATTAGAAAGATTTCTTTTAATAAAAAAAGAAATGTGGGATTTTATAAGCATACTTCCTTAGAATCTCAAGATGCTGAAATATTGGATTTTTGGACCTGGGAATGTCATCCTCTGAGACTCTTCGAAGTTGAGGCCTTTAGAAATGAAACCCTTAGAATATAGAACTTTACAATCGTAGACCTTAGAAATTTTAATCATTGATTCCCTTGGATCTTAAACCCTTAGAAATCTAAACTCTAATAAGCATAGATCCTGAGGGCTTTATAATCCTAAACCTTTAGAATCTCAGAATAGAAATGTGGATCCTGAGAATTTTGAGATAGAATGACCACACCTTCCAGTGTTCAGCACTGAAAACCCTCAGTCTGGGCCAACCAGGATGGCCACTCATCCTACGTTGATGTTTTTGTTTTATGTTTTTAAATTTTTTAATGTCTATTTATTTTTGAGAGAGACAGAGACAGAGACAGAGCATGAATGGGGGAGGGGCAGAGAGTGAGTTGACACTGAATCCAAAGCAGGCTCCAGGCTCTGAGCTGTCAGCACAGAGTCTGCCGCGGGGCTCGAACTCATGGACCGCAAGATCATGACCTACACTAAAGTTGGATGTTCAACCAACTGAGCCACTCAGGCGTCCTTAGCTCTGATGTTTTAGTGCAATCTCCCCCACCCCCACCAAATCTATATGTGCCACAAAGTATGAATGAGAATTAACTCATGGATGGCCACCTTCCTCAGATTTAGAAAGTAGAATGGGGGTGCCTGAGTGGCTCAGTCGGTTGAGCATCCAACTTTGGCTCAGGTCATGATCTCACAGTTCATGAGTTCAAGCCCCAAGTCAGGTTCTGCAATGACAATGCGGAGCCTGCTTGGGGTTCTCTCTCTCTCCTCTCTCTGCTCCTCCCCCACTCATGCTTTTTCTCTCTCTCTCTCTTGAAATAAATAAACTTAAAAAAAATAAAACTAGAATGGTATAAAATATACTCGTGGAAACTTAAAATCATACTTTTAGACTCTTAGAACCTTAAAAATTCGGGATCACGTCAACTTAGAATTCTAGAATTCGTTATTTCATCCACAAAATATTCAGTGCTTCCTCTGTGCCTGACCTGTGCTGGATAATCTGCAGGACATGATGGTGACTGAGCAGCCCAAAGGACTCCCAGTCCCCTGGGAGAGCTAGATCCAGCCCAGATAGTGATGACCCCAAGTGGTCAGTGCCGGGATGGGTAGGCCGCGGGACCACTAGAGCTCAGATGAGGTGCCTGATTCAGTCCAGAGAGCCCGAGTGCTTCCCAGAGGAGGGGATGCCTAAGGTGAGCCTGGAATGATGAAAAAGAGAGAACCCTGAGGCGGAGAGCAGACTATTTCAGGCGGATGCAACAGCATATACAAGACTTTCAAAAGCTGGGAGTGGGTAGAATGAGGTGGCGACTAATGCAGTGTGGAAGGAAGCAGTGGGAGTCAGATCCCGAAGGGCCTTCTAGGCCACTGAGTAGCTGTAAGGGCACTGGGGAGCTATGGTAAGAGTTTAAGCAAGAGTGGGATGTGGTAACATGAGGATCAAGGCCCCTTCACATCTTAGAACCACTGATTCACAGAGCATCCGTGCTGGATACCACCGACAGACAGACATCTAGTCCAGAGAAATATAGGGATCCCCGGTAAGAAAAAAAAGTTCTCATACACTCCCTGTGTCTATGTAAGTTATCACATCTATAATTTTGCTAAACGCAACAAACCCACAACTCTGTTTTTAATCTCTCTTTATGTTTATTTGTTTATTTTGAGAGGCAGAGAGAAAAAGAGAGAGCATGAGTGGGGGAGGGCCAGAGAGAGAGGGAGAGACAGAATCCTAAGCAGGCTTCGGGCTGTCAGAGGGGAGCCCGATGTGGGGCTCGAACCCACAAACTGTGAGATCATGACCTGAGCCAAGATCAAGAGTCAGACGCTTAACTGATGGAGCCACGCGGGTGCCCCTGTTTTTTATCTCTTATACCCACAGTTGTTTAAAACTAAATCTCGTTATATTGGACTCCAGAACCAAAGCACAGAACCAGTTACCCTTTAGCCTGACGGTAACTTCAGGATGCTGTTATGCTATTCAAACTACGTCGTTGCTCGAAATACTATGGGGTGACCTGGACTGCTAGGGTGCATTTTCCTTTGCATCCCTTTGCTTACTTCTTTTGCGGTTTTTCCCTATTCAAACCAAGGCCAAACCCTTGAGCAGAGTCACGCATAACATGCTTTTTTTGTATGAACACGTTTGAAAACATTGTCTGGACCCCATGTTCATGTGAGTTTCCTTAATCACACTCCCTCCCCAGTTTATGGGTCTCTGTCATCATCAGTCTATCGGAGCACCCTCTCCACCTCGTTATAGATTCACTTATTCTCCCTGATGTTGTTTTTAACAATTTTTAAAGTAAGTTATCTTTACATCCAACGTGGAGCTCGAATTCACAACCCCGAGATCAAGATGCTTCTCAGATGAAGCCAGCCGGGCTCCCCAATTCACTTGTTCTGTCTTATTCCCACATCTCATACCAATACCTTCTCCCCTGTGGGCAACTATTCTGGTAGTTTTTGTTTGGCTTTGTTTTGTTGTAAAGTTTATTTATTTATTTTGAGAGAGAGAGAGAGCACACACATACACATACGCAAGTGGTAGAAGGCAGAGAGAGAGGATCCCAAGCAGGCTATGCACTGTTAGAACGGAGCGGAACATGGGACTTGAATTCACGAACAGTGAAATCATGACCTGAGCCAAAATCAAGGGTCGGACGCTTAACCAACTGAGCCACCCAGGTGCCCCCCATGTTGATAGTTAAAATAAATTTTTTTTTGTTTACATTTATTTATTTATTTTAATGTTTTATTTATTTCTGAGAGAGAAAGAGAGACAGCGTGAGCAGGGGAGGGTCAGAGAGAGAGAGAGGGAGACACAGAATCTGAAATAGGCTCCAGGCTCTGAGCTAGCTGTCAGCACAGAGCCCGATGTGGGGCTCGAACCCACGAACTGTGAGATCATGACCTAAGCTGAAGTCGGACGTTTGACTGAACCACCTAGGCACCCCTCTTTTTTTTTAATTTTTTAAAATTTTGGTAGTTTTAATGGTAATTCTTGTCTTTGTGGGTCTATGATTTTGCAAAATGTGCATTGCTAATTAGTGTGCATGTATACATATACTTTCACTATTTGTTAAAGTATTACATGCACATAAAAACGCAGATAAATTGTGAGTGTTGAGCATTTCCACAAATGGGCAGCGTCTGGTAACCAGTCCCCAGATAAGGAAATGGAATGTGAAAACAGCATCATGAAGTGTGTACCCCTTTGTGTCTGGCTTCCTTCACTCAACACTGTGCCTCTGAGACTCCTCCCTGTCTACACATACGTGTAGGGTGCTCCTTCTCGTCGCTGTATTGTATTCCACCGTGTGAATATGCCAGATTTTTTCCATTCACCTGTTGGCGAGCGTTTGGGTTGCTTCTGGTTTAGGGCTAGCACACGCTAGACGATTGCAGAACAGTAATTACTCGTATTTCAAGCTATTACAAACTATTGCTGCTTTATACTTCCCAGTGCATGTTTTTGGTGGGTGTAAGCACTCATTTCTGGTGGCTTACACCCTCATCGAGCGAAAGTGTTGGGTCATAGGGTAGGTGTATATCTAATTTTAGTGGAAACTGCCGATTTGTAACAGCAATAATATAACACTAATGGGCATCCTTTTACGAGCGTGTGTCAAAGCTTTTTCTCTCTCTTAATCTCTCTTTCAAAATAAATGAATAAACTTAAAAAGGAAGGAAGGAAGGAAGGGAGGAAGAAATCTTTGCCAGGGCACCTGGGTGGCTCAGTCAGTTACGCGTCCAACTCTTGATTTCGGCTCAGGGTCATGATCTCACGATTTGTGAGTTTGAGCCTCGCATGGGGCTCTGCACTGACCATGCAGAGCCTGCTTGTGATTCTCTCTGTCCCTCCCCTGTGCCTTCTATCTCTGTCAAAATAAATAAATAAACTAAAACAAACAAACAAACAAGGAAATTCTCTCTAGGGAAAAAAAATCCTTGCCTACTTCAAGGTCAAGGAGATATTTTTTGATATTTTCTTCTGAAAGACTTATTTATTCCTTTCACATTATATTTAGTGTCATTAGCCAAATGATATTTTCATTACTGTGTATAGTGGGCGTCAGGGTTTGCTTGTTTGTTTTATTTAGTTTGGTTTGGTTTTGGGTTTTTTGCCCCTTGGATAGCGAGTTGACTCAGTTTTATTTATAGAAAAGACTTTCGGGCGCCTGGGTAGCTCAGTCGGTTAAGCGTCCGACTTCCGCTCAGGTCATGATCTCACAGTTGGTGGGTTTGAGCTCCACGTCAGGCTCTGTGCTGACAGCTCAGAGCCTGGAGCCTGTTTCAGATTCTGTATCTCCCTCTCTCTCTGACCCTCCCCTGCTCATGCTGTCTCTCTCTGTCTCAGAAATAAATAAAACATTTAAAAAATTTTTTTTAAAAAAAGAAAAGACTTTCTTTTCTCTACTGACCTGCACTTTTACTTTGTCATAAATCTGAGAGTCATATATTTATGGGTTTGTGCATGTGAGTATTGCTCAGTTAGCATATTCTACATTGAAGGTTTTGTTTGGTTTGGGTTTTTTGTGTTTTTGTTTTTGTTTTGTTTTAAGTAAGCTCTAAGCCCAACGTGGGGCTCGAACTCATGACCTCAAGATCAAGCGTTGCACGCTCTACCGACTGAGCCAATCAGGCGCCCCTAAGATCATAGTGTTTGTGTTATTTTCTCGTTCAGCACTATGGCTTACAACTCGGCCAGGTGGCTCTGGGTGCTTCTACTCTGTTGTTCCTAACCGCTCCAGGGAGTCTATGGTGTGAACTCACCATATTCAGTTTTCCCAAGAACAGACGATGAAACTGTCTCCAATCCCCCAACCCATTTGCCCCCCAAACAGCATTGCATTGAACCTCCTTAGGCATGGTCCCTATAAACCAGTGCAGAAAAGTTTATGGGACGTAAGCACAGGGAGAGAATTGCTGTGTCACGGGGGTACGCTCGAATTTATTTCGACTCAGATTGCTTCCCAGATGGCTGCTCTCGTCTATAACTCCCCCAGGAGACACGGAGGTGATAACATCCCCACATTTCCACCATGACTGGTGTTCTCCGGCTTCTTGACTTTCCCCAGACCAGCAGCCAGACATCTCAAAGACATACTAAGTGTCTTCATATCCTTTCTCCTGAACCAATAGTGGATAAAAGAATAGTAATTGCTCAGCTCTCTAAAGGTTTTGATGTATTAAAGATATGAATAAGTTGAAGTTTTATTCTTTTTCATTTTTTTTAATGTCTATTTATTTGTGTCTGTGTGGGTGTGAGAGAGAGAGAGTGTGTGAGCAGGAAAGGGTCAGAGAGAGAGGGAGACACAGAATCCCAAGCAGGCTCCAGGCTCTGAGCTATCGGCACAGAGCCCGACGCGGGGCTCGAACCCACGAACTGTGAGATCATGACCTGAACTCAAGTTGGATGCTCAGCTGACTGAGCCACCCAGGTGCTCCTCTTTTTTATTTTATTTTTTTATATTTATTGATTGATTTTAAATATTTATTTATTTTGGAGAGAGGAAGAGTGTGGGAGTGCGAGGCGGGGGAGGAGAAGAGAGAGGGGCACAGAGGCCCTGAGGCGAAATCTGTTGCTTAACGACTGAGCCACCCAAGCGCCCCTGAAGTCTTATTCTGAGGAAATGTGTTTTGCTTGCGCTAGCAATTAGCACAGAGAAGAATACGTAAATGATAACTCAATGTGAGCACAATGGCAGAGGCAGGACAGTTGTCATTTGGCTTGGAGTCCTGACAGCCCAGAGGTCTGGGTGCCAGCTAGAGTCTGGGCAGGAAGCAGATGGCCTCCCTCAAGGGGGTAAAACTGAGGGAAGCTTAACGAAGGGACTAATTACAGAGGTGTGGCCAGGTCTACAGGCACCAACAAGGCCAGGGGACACCCGGGGATCTGGGATTGAGCAGGGCAGGCAGCAGTGAGGGGACCGAGGCCTCACAACCTGGGGGCTGCTGAAGGCTGGGCAGAGGGGAGGGAATAAACTCCTCAGCCCTTCCTTCTTCCTCTTAGCCAAACGCAACTGGCAGTGTGAGGCTTTTGAGGCTGGGGAGCCCATTCGGGACAGTTCCCAGTGACCGTCTCCCTGAGCTCAGAGCACGGGCAGGACAGTAGAGGTGGCCTCAGAGGGCTGCACGGAAGACACCCTACGTGGTGACCAAACGCAGTAAATACAGGAAACACTCAGTGTCATCCTAGGTCTGAAGTGGCACTGGGAGACATCTGGTTTTGCCCCCATTGTGGTTTTTTATTTAATGTTTATTTATTTATTTCTTGGCGGGGAGGGGCAGAGAGAGAGAGAGAGAGAGAGAGAATCCCAAGCAGGCACCAAGCTGTCAGAACAGAGCCCGACACAGGACTCGAACTTGCGAACTTCGGGATCATGACCTGAGCCGAAATTAAGAGTCAGAGGCTTAACCGATTGAGCCACCCAGACGCCCCTCTCCACTGTGTTTTATACAAACATAAATCAGTTGCCAGCGTTTAAAAATAGGGAGATATGGGGGCACCTGAGTGGCTCAGGCGGTTAAGCTTCTGACTCTTGATTTCAGTTCAGGTCATGACCTCACAGTTCATGAGTTTCAGCCCCGCATCAGGCGCTGCATTGATAGCACAGGGCCTGCTTTTGATTCTTCCTCTCCCTCTCTCTCGGCCCCTCCCCTGCTCGTACTTGTTCTTTCTCAAAATAAATAAATAAACTTAAATAAGGAGACTTTGGGGCGCCTGGGTGGCTTAGTCGGTTAAGCGTCCGACTTTCGCTTGGGTCATGATCTCGCGGGTTGTGGGTTCGAGCCCCGCGTTGGGCTCTGTGCTGACTGCCAGCTCAGAGCCTGGAGCCTATTTCAGAGCCTGTATCTCCCACTCTCTCTCTGACCCTCCCCTGCTCATGCTGTCTCTCTCTCTCTCTCTCCTAGAAATAAATAAAAATATTTTTTAAAAAAAGGAGATTTTATCTTTAAACATGTGGATTTGGGGCTCCTTGTGGAATCAGATGACATGGCAACAGTGGGCTTTCATTTCTAGAATGCTCCATGCACAGGTGCTGTGTGGCCGCTGCCTCTTTTGGGAGGGCCTAGGTTTCTCTTTATCAGAGTCTGCCAGGCCCCTGTGGGCATTTCAGTTCTGGACCCCAGATCAAACCTAACAGGATTTTTTTTTTAATTAAAAATTTTTTTTAAATGTTTATTTATTTTTGAGAGAGATAGAGACAGAGCTCAAGCAGGGGATGGGCGGGGGGGGGGGGGGGGGGGGGGGAGACAGAGAATCTGAAGAAGGCTCCAGGCTCCGAGCTGTCAGCACAGAGCCTGACGTGGGGCTCGAACCCACGAACCACAAGATCACAACCTGAGCTGAAGTCGGATGCTTAACATACCAAAACCCGCAGGTGCCCCCACGCTAACAGGATTTGTAAACACAAAACCCAAAATCTCACGGCATCGTGCTTTATGAGGTCACCATCCGGGTGGGCCAGGGTGTGTTTCTATTAATTTTCTTTTGGTCTCAGCAAAATAAGATCACAAAATAAAACAATATTCTCATGGATCCCTGTCTTCTTCCAAGCACGAATTTCCAAACACTCAGAGTCCCTCAGAGTCCACTGATCTAGACAAAGCCCTCATTTTGTAAATGGGAAGATGGAGACCCAAAGGGGAGAAACGGCCACTCGAAGCCAAATAGCATGTTATCAATGGAGGCAGGACTGAATGCAGTTGCCCTCATTCTGGCAGCTCGCTGCGGGTGCACGGAAGGTCCACTCTGGCTTCAGCTCTGGCCCAGATCTGCCATTTGGCTCGGGCGCCGGCCACTAGAAGGCAAAATAACCAAATACTTGATTCAGCATCTCCTCCGTGATCCCTTCCCCGTGTATGATTGATGGTCAGGTGGTCGCACGGGTCCCCAGCCTATCCACACAGCACAAAACCCGCACGTAAACAAATAAGATCTTTCGTGTGCATTTACTATTAGTTTCTACGTGCTCACTTTCAAATTAGAGGTAAACTTTTTTTTTTTTTATTTGTAAGAGAGAGAGAGACAGCGTGAGCAGGGGAGGGTCAGAGAGAGAGGGAGTCACAGACTGAAATAGGCTCCAGGCTCTGAGCTGGCAGTCAGCACAGAACCCGATGCGGGGCTCGAACCCACGAACTGCGAGATCATGACCTAAGCGAAAGTCGGACGATTAGAGGTACCCCTAGAGGTAAACTTTTAACATCTAGTTTAATATAAAAAAAAAAATACAGGTCAGTCAGTGGATATTTTCTAGCACTGCATATTTTCTTTAAAAAATTTTTTTAGGGATGCCTGGGTGGCTCAGTCGGTTAAGCGTCTGACTTCGGCTCAGGTCATGATCTCATGGTTTGTGGGTTCAAGCCCCGTGTCAGGCTCTGTGCTGACACCTAGCTCAGAGCCTGGAGCCTGTTTCAGATTTTGTATCTCCCTCTCTCTGACCCTCCCCTGCTCATGCTGTCTCTCTCTCTCCCAGAGATAACTAAAACATTAAAAAAAAATTTTATTGTTTTATTTATTTTTTTTGAGAGTGAGACCGAGTGTGAGCAGGGAGGGGCAGAGAGAGAAGATTTCAAACCAGGCTTCAGATTCTGAGCTGTCAGCACAGAGCCCGACGTAGGACTCGAACCCATGGACCATGAGATCATGACCTGAGCCGAAGTTGGAAGCTTTACCAACTAAGCCACCCAGGCGCTCCACAATGCATATTTTCTACTGCCAGGATCAAATGCGATATTTAATAATATTACGAAAGGGGGAGCTTGGCTGGCTCAGTGGCTGGAGCATGTGACTCTTGATCTCAGGGCCGTGAGTTTGAGTCCCACATTGGGGGCAGGGTTTAACTAAAAAAATAATATTACACAAGGTAAATGTTATGGCAAGAGAACTTGAGAGCTTTGAAATGGGTAAAAAGGGAAATAGCCTGGCTATACAAATCTTGATTACTGCGTGAAGAGGGAACTTAGAAGTGTGACAATAAAGTCATTTAATAATGAAATGCTGGGGCGCCTGGGTGGCTTAGTCGGTTAAGCGTCTGACTTTCGCTTAGGTCATGATCTCGCGGTTTGTGGGTTCGAGCCCCGCGTCGGGCTCTGTGCTGACTGCCAGCTCAGAGCCTGGAGCCTATTTCAGTCTGTGACTCCCTCTCTCTCTGACCCTTCCCTGCTCACGCTGTCTCTCTCTCTCTCCTAGAAATAAATAAAACATTAAAAAAAAAATAATGAAATACTAACCATACTGTGCAGGCTGAGCTCCTGCAACAGACAGACCCCACAAGGCAGGGACTTGAAGGAGATAGAAGCTGATTTCTCCCTCCTGGATAATCCTGAAATAGGCAGCCTGGTGGACAAAGAGGCTCTGCCCAGTGTGGGTTCCCGGTTCCTTCTTCTATCCTGTGCCCTGGGGGCCTTGTGCTCAAGTTTGTAGGAGTTGGGGGAAGAGAAAGGAAGGCCAGGCAGTAGTTTCCTGTTGTGTTAATACTTTTATTTTATTTATTATTTTAAAAAATCTTTCTATTTATTTATTTATTTATTTAATGTTTATTTTATTTCTAGGAGACAGAGAGATAGCGTGAGCAGGGGAGGGTCAGAGAGAGAGGGAGTCACAGACTGAAACAGGCTCCAGGCCCCGAGCTGGCAGTCAGCACAGAGCCCGACGCGCGGCTCGAACCCACGAACCATGAGATCATGACCTAAGCGAAAGTCAGACGCTCAACCAACTAAGCCACCCAGGCACCCCTCTATTTATTTATTTAAAAAATTTTAAAACATTTTATTTATTTTTGAGAGAGAGAAAGCATGAGCAGGGGAGGGTCAGAGAGAGAGGGAGACACAGAATCTGAAACAGGCTCCAGGCTCTGAGCTAGCTGTCAGCATAGAGCCCGACACGGGGCCTGTGAACCCACTGTGAGATCATGACCTGAGCCGAAGTCGGACGCTTAACCGACTGAGCCACCCAGGCACCCCAAATCTTTCTATTTATTTTTGACAGAGAGAGAGAGAATATGACAAGGGGAAGAGCAGAGAGAAGGAGACACAGAATATGAAGCAGGCTCCAGGCTCTGAGCTGTCAGCATAGAGCTGGATGCAGGGTTTGAACTCATGACTATGAGATCATGACTTGAGCGGAAGTCAGACGCTCAACTGATCAAGACACCCAGGCGCCCCTATTTTATTTTATTTTTAAATTTAGTTTTTAGAGAGAGGGTGGGCAGGGAAATGGGGAGAGGGGCAGAAGGAAAGAGAGACAGAGAGACAGAGAGAGAATCTTAAGCAGGCTGCAGGCTCAGAGAGGAGCCCAACGCGGGGATCGATCCCATGACCCTGGGATCATGACCTGGGCCAATCAAGAGTCAGTCGCCCAACAGACAGAGCCACCCAGGCACCGCCTGTTTTGATAACAATTTAATTTATGAAATAATTATAGATTCACACGAAGTTGCAAAGAAAGTACAGATGATAAAAAGACTAACCCAACTGAAAGATGGGCAAGAGATTTGCATAAATGTTTCTCCAAAAAAGATATACACATGGCCAACGAACACATGAAAAGATGTTCAACATCATTAGTTATCAGGGAAATGCACATCAAAAACACACGGAAAAGCTATTTTATTCCACTAGAATGGCCGTGATCAAATGGAAAATAACAAGTGGTGGTGAGGATGTGGGACACCGGAAGCCTCGTACGTTGCCGGTGGGAATGTCAACTGGCACAGCCACTTGAGGAAACACTCTGGTAATTCCTCAAAAGGTTGAACATCCGACTCTTGGTTTCAGCTTAGGACATGCATGATCTCACGGTTTGTGGGTTCGAGCCCCACGTCGGGTCTGCTCTGGCAACTTGGAGCCTGCCTAGGATTCTGTCTCTCCCTCTCTCTCTGCCCCTCCCCTGCTCAGTCTTGCTTGCTGTCTCTCTCTCTCTCTCAAAAATAAACTTAAAAAAAAAAGTTTAAATGTAGAGTTACCATATGACCCAACCATTTTCACTTCTGCATATATACTCAAGATAACTGAAAACGCGTGTCCACATAAGGACTTTTATGTACCTGAATGTTCATAGCCGCATTATTCACAATAGCCTCAAAGTAGAAACAGCTCCAATGTGCGTCTGCTGATGGGTAGAGCAGGACAATGCAGGAAAGCCGCAGAATGGAATATTATTTAGCCGTAAAAAAGAAATAAAGTACTAATAACATGGCATGGATGTACCTTGAAAACATGATGCTAAGTGAAAGAAGCCAGACACCCAAAAGGTCGTACATCGCATGATTCCATTTATATGAGATGTCCCGAATAGGTAGATCCGGAGAGACAGAAAAAGAGATTTGTAATGTCCCAGGGCTGGGAGAAGGGGGAATGGGGAGTGACTCCTAATGGGCCCAGGGTTTTTTTTCTTGGAGGGATGAAAATGTTCTGATATCAGATGGTGGTGTGGGTTGCACAACCCTGTGAATATATTAAAAGTCACCGAAGTTACACTTTGGAAGGGTGAATTTGATAGTAGGTGAATTATAGCTCATTCTAAAGCTGTTACTAAAAAAGTAAAATTAAATTAACACGTTGTAGGAGAGGTTCCCAAGCCCTGTCTTTGTAAGTAAGTAAGTGAAGCAGTAGTTGCCTACATTGTTCTGACACCTCCGCCCCCCTCCCGCCCCACCCCACCCCTCCCCGTGGGCAGTCACATGCCCACTCTGTGCCCTAGGGATGTGCAGGTTGTAACTGGCATCCAGCTACGCAGGGCTGGGAGGCTGGGGCTCCATTCTTCTCCTCAGGGGCATTCATTCTAGCATATTCCTTCCTCTTCATCCCCCACAACCCGTCACACCCAAGTCTGATTTTTTTTTTGGTCTGTAACTAACTCTCCAGTGTGTCCCCTTCTCCCATTCCCAGCTTCTGCCCTGGTGGGGCTGGTCCTCTCTTTCCAGAGTCCCTTCCCGGGTCTCCCTGCCCTGGGCTGTTATTCTTGCCCTCTCTGACCCACCCTCTCCTCAGCAGCCAAGAGGTGTTCCTGAAACACAGCTCTCATTCCCTCCCACCCTCTCCTTAACCTTCCATATCTCCCTAGTGTATTATCTGTGCCCCACTAAACTGGACTCTGGGAGGGAAGGACTGTCTGTACTCAGAGCCAAAAAGAGTGCGGGGACACATAGCAGGTGCCCCGATATGTACTGAATGAATGAACAGGGCCGGCTGGGGTGGGAATCAGGGAGGGAAGGCTTCTCGGGGAAATGGGCTCAGGAAAGCTTTAAGGACCGGTGTCCAGGTGGGCAGCGAAGTGTGGGCCGGGCGTCTCAGATAGGAGGAGCGGCTTGTGCAAAGCTCTGATTGCTGCAGAGCTGGGCCGAAACAGCCCTGTGCGAGGGGCTGCGGGGAAGCTGCAAGGGGGGAGGGGCTGGGGGCGCGGGGACTCATCAGAGCCTGTCCTTCAGATGAGCGCGAGGCCGTGCAGAAGAAGACCTTCACCAAGTGGGTGAACTCGCATCTCGCCCGCGTCGGCTGCCACATCGGGGACCTATATGCGGACCTCCGGGACGGCTTTGTGCTCACGCGGCTCCTGGAAGTGCTGTCCGGGGAGCAGCTGGTGAGGGGGCCCGCAGGCCTGGCGGCAGGGGGCGGCCCTGGGATTCCGGGCTAGGCTACGACAGAGCCTGGCTACGGGGCCGTTGGGTGAGCGGCCTCTGTATTCGGGTGGGTGTGAGCAGCGTGGGGGCGTGGCTGGTTCCTTTGAAGGCGAAGGCCGCGGATCCCAGCGGACTCTGCACTTGGGGTGAGGAGGAGCTCCGTTGGAAGGGGTGGAGCTATTGGAGAAGGGAGGGGCTTTCTTAGAAGCTACAGGCCCGGGTAGTGCGGTAGCCAGAGGCTTGGACCTGTTGCAGGGGGTCTGCGGATGAGGTTGTCATCGGAAAGGGAGGCTTAGGTCGTGGAAATCTGGGGGACCAGACAGAACTCGAATGGATTTGGCTTGTTTTTGTACGAGTTGGTTTTGTATTTTTTTTTTAATTTTTAAAGTTTATTTATTTTTGAGATAGAACGAGCAGGGGAGAGGCAGAGAGAGGGAGAAAGAGAGAATCCCAAGCAGGCTCCGCACTGTCAGCGCAGAGCCCGATGCGGGGCTTGAACCCAGGAAGAGCGAGATCACGACCTGAGCGGAAACCAAGAGTCCCATGCTTAACCACTGAGCCACCCTGGCGGCCCCTGTTGCATTTGTATTTCTGGGCTTGGATGAGGCTTCACCGCAAAGCGTGGGATTCTAGCGATAGAGATTCATTAAAGGACTAGAGCCTGGAGCTCCGAAGTCCTGGGGGGCATGACTACAGCACAGAAACGAACGCCATTGGAAGTAATAGTGCTTTAAAACCAGCGGAGACCTAGGGGAATGGGCGTGGCTCTAGACAGAGAGCTGAAGGCTGTGAGGGGCATGGCCCTGGGGCATGTGGGCCAAACCCAAGTGGCCTGGAACAGAGGTCAAAGGCAGGGCCCGGGAATGTGGTGACCAGCAGGTTGCTGAGGCCTTGGGATAAGAGGTGGCCATCAGGTTGGATGTGGAGCTTCGGTAGAAAGAAAAGGTGGGGACAGCAACTAGAATAATCCAGGAAGGGGGCTCTTGAAAGGATCTGGCTGGAGGGAGCAAAGACGTCCTTGGGTCTTTGAGTAGAGCGAAGAGGCGTGGCCTGGGCGTGGACACTCAGGGGGCGTGGCCACGGGGGCCGACCTCACTGGTAGGCGTGAGGCCGAGGGCACCGAGCCCTTGCACAGGCCCTCCACCTCCCAACGCCCTGCCACCCTAGCCAAGACCCACGCGCGGTCGCATGAGGATCCACTCACTGGAAAACGTGGACAAGGCGCTGCAGTTCCTGAAGGAGCAGCGCGTGCACCTGGAAAACGTAGGCTCACATGACATCGTGGACGGGAACCACCGGCTGACCCTGGGGCTAGTCTGGACCATCATCCTGCGCTTCCAGGTGATCCCCAAGTGACCCCTGCCCAGCCCACCCATCCCCAGACGTGTAGCCTTAGGAGGGCATCCGCCACCCACTCATCCACTTATTCATTCATTCATTCCAAAGATTTTCCCAGTATGATCCAGGAACCCTATTCCAAGGGGTGGGGATGAAAATTACGATGAAAGTAACAATCATTATCTCCACCACCACTATGATTTATATTTTTTTTTTACCCGGTTCCAGGCACTGTGCTAAGCACTTGGCATTTGATACACACAATAACCCCGTAAGTTAGATACTATGTATTACATTTTACCAGGGAGAAAACTGAAACCCAGAGAGTGGAAATAATATGCTCAAGGTCACACAGCTGGGTAGTGGATCTGGAATTCAAATCCAGGCAATTTTGCTCCAGTTCAGAAGCAAAATTGACACATTTTTTACCTTTATAAAGCTTAAATTGTGGTGGGGGAGACAGACTATTAACGAACCCATAAATACATAGACAAGAGATGCATGAGAAACAGAGAGGCTCTAGGTAAAATCTATGCAGAAAAGAACAGATTATTTTTAATATATTTTTAAAGTTTATTTTTGAGAGAGAGAGAGAGCAAGTGGGCGAGGGGCAGAGAGAGAGAGGGAGAGAGAGAATCCCAAGCAGGCTCTGCAACGTCAGCGTGGAGCCTGATGAAGGCTCGAGCTCACAAATCTGAGATCATGACCTGAGCCGAAATCAAGAGTCAGAGGCTCAAGGGACTGAGCCACCCAGGCGCCCAAGAATAGGTTATGATAAGGCAGCAAAAAGAATACAAAATATCAGGTTGACCTTGTTGAGATTTTAGACTTGTGGTCAGAGAAGGAATCTCTGAGAAGCTGTTGGCTGCATCACATGAAGATGAAAGGAGAAAGCATTCCAGGCAGGAGGCACAGCTGATGCAAAGTCCCTGAGGGAAGTGGGAAGGAGCTGAAATGTTGGAGGTCCAGAAAAACCAGTATGGCTAGAGAATATGAGACAAGGGGGATCCAGGGAGGAGATGAGGTCAGAAGGGTTGACAGGGCCTAGGTGATCTGTGATTAGCAGTTTTGATTTTATTCTCTTTCAGATGGGGAGAAATTAGAGATTTTTATCAAAAGGATAGACATCATCAGATTGATTTACTTATGTATTATAAATATTTATTTTTGAGAGAAAGGGGGACAGACAGACCACGAACAGGGGAGGGGCAGAGAGAGAGAGAGGGAGACACAGAATCCAAAGCAGCTCCAGGCTCTGAGCTGTCAGCGCAGAGCCTGACGCAGGGCTCGAACCCACAAACTGTGAGGTCATAACCTGAGCCGAAGTCGGACACTCGACCGACTGAGCCACCCAGGCGCCCCGACATCATCAGATTTAGACAGTGGTTGGTCGCCAAAACTGGGGGCTAAGAGGCCAGGAAAAAGACTGGAGCTAGACCAGAGTTGGGCCAGAGGGAAGTGAAGAGGGAGACAGATAGGAAAGATGCCCCATCATGGGAATGGGCAGGGGAAGGGGAGGGAGGTGTCCAAGCCAACATCCAAGGCTCAGGATGGGGGATAAAGTGGGGCCACCCAGGGACAGTCCAAGGAGGAGGAGCAGATTTAAGGGACAGTTTGGGATATGATGGTGATAAGGATTCTATGTCTGGGACATCGGGGGAGCATTTCGGAGTTCCCTGGATCATGGGAATAGAGCTCACGGGAGGGGTGGAGGCTGGAGACAGATATGAGCGTTGCCAGTATAAAGTCGGGGAACGGGACTATGGGGGTTCAGGATCACTGCCGGCGGCTGGAGCCCCGCACCAGGGGGTGGCACTTCGTTGGAACCTAGTTTTCTCCCTCGGAACCCAAATGCCAAACTCAGCTCTTGAGTCCTAAGACCTAAGTCTCTAACACCCATCCAGGGCTCTTGAACCTGCTTTAGATTCTGGGGCACTGAGGACTTTATTGAACACCTATACTAAGTGTGATAGAGCAAGAATACAAAACAAGCATTCTGTGGTCCTAGCACTTTAATAAGTTAGTGAGTGCATTAGTCTGTTAAGGCTGCTGTAACAAAATACCACACTCTGAGTGGCGTAAACAACGGAAATTTATTTTCTCAAGTTCTATAAGATGGAAGTTCAAGATCAAGCTGCCAGCACAGTCAGTTCCTCCTGAGGCCTCTTAGCTTGCAAGTGGCCACCTTCTCTCTGCGTCCTCGTATGGCTTTCTCCCTGTGTGGCACATCCCTAGGATCCCTTCCTCTTTTTATAAGGACACCAATCATTTTGGGGACTCACCTATGACCTCATTTAAACTTAATTGCCTCCTTTAAAACATTTTTTAAACATTTATTTATTGTTGAGAAACAGAGAAAGAGACAGAGCATGAGCATGGGAGGGGCAGAGAGAGGGGGAGACACAGAATCCGAAGGAGGCTCCAGGCTCTGAGCTTTCAGCAGAGTCTGACATGGGGCTCGAACCCACGAGTGGTGAGATCATGACCTGAGCCAAAGTTGGATGCTCAACCGACTGAGCCACCCAGGTGCCCCTAAACTTAATTACCTCCTTAAAGGCCCAATCTCCAAAGACAGTAACATTTGGGGGTCAGAGTTCGACTTAGGAATTTTGGGGGGAGACACAATTCAGTCCATAACGGGGAGACAGTAAACCAGATGAATAAATAAGAGGTATCAGTGATAGATGCTTAGGAGATAATGAGGCAGAAAAGGAGGATGTGAAATTTGAGTACACACTGTGATTTAAAATCAAGTGGTTGGTGAAGGCCTCACTGAGAGGTAATATGTGAGTCAAGACCTCAGACTGAGGTGAAACCACGTGGGCCCCTGCAGGAAGGAACAGGCAGTGCAAAGGCCCTGAGGTGGGAAGGCGCTGGTGATTTAGCGATGAGGACAGCAGGTCTCTGGAGCAGAGTGAGCTGTGGAAGAGAAGGTCAGAGACATAATGAGGGGAGTGAGTGAGACGGACCCACGGAGGGTCCAGGAGATGGGAAGCATGTGACCTGATCTGGGTGCTCACAGAGTCCCTCGATGCCACGAGGAGAACAGATGGGGTGGGGGGGCAAGAGCAGAGAGGCCAGCCTGGGGGTGACTGCACTAGCCCAGGCGGGAAATGATGGTGGCTTGGATCAGAGAAGTGGCTTCCCTGGAAGTATGGAGGCTTCCCTGGAAACCGAGGCCCTAGTCCACAGCCTCCTCCCCCAGCCGTGGATGTCCCAGTCCACCCCAGATCCCGCCCTCGCGCTCCGGAACCCCCACCCCCAGCCCGAAGCCGCCCCTCCCATCTCCTCTGTCCCTGGCAGCAGAGTGCACCTGCGCCTCCCTGGCATGAGCCCTGCGGGCCCCAGCAGCCATGTTTTATACCCTCACAGATTCAAGTGATCAAAATCGAGACTGAGGACAACAGGGAGACGCGCTCGGCCAAGGATGCACTGCTCCTGTGGTGTCAGATGAAGACAGCTGGGTAAGCGCACCCCCTCTGCACCCCCACTGGGCGAGTGGGGGCCCCTAACCTAACCTCGAGGGCTCCTCCTGGGATGAGAGTGCAAGGGGCCGCCCAGGTCCTCAGTGTCAGAAAGTTACATCTGGGGTTAATGAACTGGTAAATAAAATACGTCCGCTCTTGTGACCTTGACAAACAAACCCATGTAAGAATCTGGAGGACCTGGTTCAAGTTCAGAACTTGGGTTCCTCAGAGAACAGTGCTAGATAGTGGCGGACCGTCCCCAGCCTGCTCGGTCCCCTGCGTCTCATCCTGTGCCTGCAGAGGCCTCGTGGGCACCTGTGTGAACGCCCCTAGTCCCGAGCTCCGGGAACCCCCACCCCGGAAGCAGCCTCGGACGGTGCACATCGGGGCTCCGGCGGCTCCCGTGAGAAGTTCAGGCTCTTGGGTACCTTCAGCGGGGCTGAGAAGGGGGCCGCTCAGGCTCTGCTGGGAAGTTCCCTGGACCTCCAACTCTCTGCCCCGCGGGAGAGGCATGGCCTGAAACTCAAGTCCCCTCTGCAGAGCTGCCCCTGGGAGGAAGCGGGGAGCATGTATGGATGGAGACTGAACTTTCTCTGCTGCTCAGCTTTCTGGGGCTGGACGGCATCAATGCTGTCTTGCCATGTGTCTGTCTTTACCTCTGTGTCTGCTTTTCCTTGTGTCTGTCTCCCCCTCCCCCTTCTCTCTCCCCCCCTTCCTCCTTTTTTTCTCCATCTCTGTCTGTATCTTGCTTTCTCTCCATCCCTCTCTCTTTCCATCTCCTTGCCTCATATGATCTATCTATCCATCCGTCCATCCATCATCTATCCACCCACTCACCCATCCATCTGTGTCTATCTCTCCCTCCCTCCTTCTCTCCCTCCCTCCTGACTGTCTCCATTTCTGCCTCTGTCTCTCCCTTCCACGCTGTCAGTTACCCTGAGGTAAACATCCAGAATTTCACCACCAGCTGGCGGGACGGCCTGGCCTTCAATGCGCTCATTCATCGGCACAGGTACTACATGGCCTGGGGCGGCCCGGCCCCGCCCCCGCCCTGTCCCTCAGGTACACCCTCTACACACCTGCATACAGACGGCACACTGGTGACGCACGGACCCATCCCTTCATGCGGGCACAAGGCACACACCGCACAGAGCCCTGTCCAGGCCACACAGCCTGTGTACGCACAGAAACACACGTGCCCTCACACAGCTGTGGAGCCACACGCACACTCCTGCACGCACATGACCTGTGCCTGCCTCTTCGATGCCTCCAGGGTGGAGAGCTCCCTCCCCCACGGTCGGTCCTCGCGGGTTCCCTCGCGTGCCGGGAGCCCCCCTACCAGCTCCCTGTGCACCCACCTTTCACACCCCAGGGCCTGGCGCTGAATTGCCTGAGGGGCGGGCATCCAGACAAATTGTAGCCGCATCGTGACTGTCCATATGACATGTTAGGGAAACTGAGGCCCGGAGCCTGGGAGGGACTTGCTCTTGTGTGGTCGGAGTGGAACCCAGCCTTTTCTGCTGTGGACACACGTTCACCCACAAGCCCTGCCTGTTCTGTACACACTCATACACTTGGGGAGACCCATTCCACCCCACACACACAGCCAGAAACCCACCAGCTGTACCCTGGCTCTGGAGCCTGCCTGCTGCCTGCCCGCTCTGTGCCCCTGCCCAGGCCCGACCTCGTGGACTTCAGCAAACTCACCAAGTCCAACGCCAACTACAACCTGCAGAGAGCCTTCCGCACGGCTGAGCAGCACCTGGGGCTGACACGTCTGCTGGACCCTGAGGGTGAGCCCCGCACAGCCCCAGCCGGACTTCCTCCTGGGGCGACCCGCGACCCCGGTGCCAGCCTGAACTCCACTCCATCCTGCTGCAACACCGACCCAAACCCGAGTCCTTTCAAGTCCCGGCTCCGCCCAGCACCTCCCCTGCTTCACCTCTAATCGCCCCTCCTCCCCATCTTCCTGTCCCTTCCTTTCGCATCTGTCTCCAACCCCAGCCTCATCTCCATTCCTGCCTCCACTTGCCCCATCCCCCCATCCCGTTACCAACCCCAAGCCCAGTCGGCTCTCCCAGTCCCCTCGCCCTACCTGACTCAGGTCACAGCCCCAGAGCCCATCCCACCCCCAACATTATTCCCGGCCCATCCCCTGACTTCAGCCTCACTCCTGACCCCGGGCCATGCCAACACCCACCTTCCAGTCTCTAGAATAACAGCTGTTCTCCCTACTCTGTGCCAAGCACATGGCTGGGAATTTTAGCAAAACTTTTCGCTTTCATCCTCACACTGACCCGGATGGATAGAACTTATCCATCCTGTTTTAATTTTGCGTTAATATTTATTTATTTTTGGGAGACAGAGAGAGACAGAATGCAAGTGGGGGAGGGGCAGAGAGAGAGGGAGACACAGAATCTGAAGCAGGCTCCAGGCTCTGAGCTGTCAGCACAGAGCCCCACACGGAGCCCGTGAACCTCGAGATCACGACCTGAGCCAAACTTGGACGCTTAACGACTGAGCCACCCAGGCGCCCCCTTATCCATCCTGTTTTAAAGTGACAGAAATGAAGTCTCAGAGATGTGAAGTCACTTGCCCAGTGTCACACTGAAAACCAGTACATGGGACTTCTTTTGGGGGGGATGGGCAGAGAGGGAGAGGGAGAGAGAGAATCCTAAGCAGGCTCCGAGCTGTCAGCACAGAGCCCGACACAGGGCTTGAACCCATGAACTGTGAGATCATGATCTGAGCCGAAACCAAGGGTCTGACGCTTAACCAACTGAGCCCCCCAGGCGCCCCTTACATGGGACTTCTGATAGCTGTATTCTGTGCCTAGCACATAGTAGGTGTTTAGTGGCTATCCATTCCATGAGTTGGTGAAGAGTAAGGGCTAAGTATAATATTGTACATTCAGTGGGCAAATCAAAACGATAATTGAATTTATTGAGTTTCTCCTCTGTGCCAGACTGTTCTTTCTAATACAGTGCTCACATGGCAGGCACTGTGATAATCCTTAGCCTTACGATGGGGGAAACTGAGGCTCAGAGAACTTCGGTCTGTTTCCTGAGGACATGCAGTGAGTAAGTGGTTGAACAAGGATTTGAGCACACGCTTCCTCCAAAGCCCACGTCCTTGACCTCTGACCTCACAAATAAATACATAAAATAAATTTATTTGTTTATAAAATAAATAGTAAATAAATAAATACACATCATAAATATTCAGCGAGCTCCTACTGTATGCTGGGCATGACCAGAACAATGGTAAGAAAGATAGGCATAGCCTTTGTTGTCACGGAACTCAAGCTCAAGATAAGGACAAGATTGCATAAGTGAATATTTAATTGCAGATGATCAGGTCCAGGAGGCAATGATAAGAGGTGATGAGGAAGAGTAACAGGGGTGGCCAGTCTACACAAGGTGAACAGGGAGGCTTATCTGAGGAAGTGTACGTTGAGTTGAGCCCTGAAGGATGAGTGGGAGGTAGGCACACAGAAGAGGGAACAGTGTTCTACCTAGCGAAAACAGCATGTGCCAAGGCCCTGAGGTGGAAGGTAGAATGCTGTGTTCAAGCAGTAATTATGGCTAATTTCCCTATGGGGGCTCGTATGTGTCAGGTGCTATTTAATCTCATGAGGTGGGTCCCCATTTGGCAGATACAAAAATTGAGGAACAGAAGCTAGTTGTCTTGCCCAAAGTCATGCAGCTTGTGAGAGTGGGTTCTCCCTCCCTGAACCCTCACCGTCGTACCCTCCCCCACTCTCCTTTGCCCTCAGATGTGAACATGGAGGCTCCGGATGAGAAGTCTATCATCACCTACGTGGTCTCTTTCTACCACTACTTCTCCAAGATGAAGGCCCTGGCTGTGGAGGGGAAGAGGATCGGGAAGGTTTGGGGGTCTAAGGGATGGGGGGGTGGGAGCTTGGGAAACCCCCCCCCTGGGGCACCCCTGGGATGAGCTGACCCCACCCTCCTGTGCCGGGTCAGGTCCTGGACCAGGTGTTGGAGGTGGGGAAGATCATCGAGCGCTACGAGGAGCTGGCGGCCGAGCTCCTGGCTTGGATTCATCGTACCGTGGGCCTCATTAGCAATCAGAAGTTTGCCAATTCTCTGAGTGGGGTGCAGCAGCAGCTTCAGGCTTTCACGGCCTACTGCACGCTGGAGAAGCCCGTCAAGTGAGGCCCAGCTCAGGAGGGAGGGCAGCGAGTGGAGGTCTGGAGGTGGGGGTCCTGAGCCCAAGCCCCTTCAGGTTTCAGGAGAAGGGGAACCTGGAGGTGCTGCTCTTCAGCATCCAGAGCAAACTGCGCGCCTGTAATCGTCGCCTCTTTGTGCCTCGGGAGGGCTGTGGCATCTGGGATATTGACAAGGTGAGGTTGAGGATGTGGAGGAGAGGCAAGGTTACTCCGTGGGGTCGTATAGGTTGTGCACTGCTCAAGGGAGCCATTCACGCTGTAGACATCCTGGACTGGATACTCCTTCGGACAGCTTTCCAGCAGGAAAGTGTCATGAAGGAGCAATGTTTTTTGTTTTTGTTTTTTTTCCAGTTTACACAAAGGTGCTGTCAATGCTAGGAGTCACTTCAGACAGAGAAGCCAGGGCCACTAAGTCGGGGTCTGACTGCCTCCTCCCGTCTCCCTAGGCATGGGGCCAGCTGGAGAAGGCCGAGCACGAACGGGAGGCTGCCCTGCGGGCTGAGCTCATCCGGCAGGAGAAGCTGGAACTTCTGGCCCAGAGGTTTGACCACAAGGTGGCTATGAGGGAGAGCTGGCTGAATGAGAACCAGCGCCTGGTCTCCCAGGTACAGGGCGGGGGAGGGGAGAAGGGGAGGCAGGGGTGGGGGGAAGGGGGCAGGGGTGGGGAGGATTGGGGCAGGAAGGGACAACAGGTCTCCTACGTGAGCAGTGGGGGAGGGGAGCGGGCCCGATCTCCCAGGTAACAGGAGCCTGAAGTTGGTCCCCCGGGAACTAGGGAAGACGGAATTAGTCTCCTCGGAAATCGGGAGAGTATTTAATTAGACTCTTAAGTGACAAAAGAGGTTGTCGCTGGTGCCCAGGGTAACTCAGGAGGATGGACTTGGTCTCCTAAGTAACAGGGTAGGGTAGGCCTGGTCCCCAGTCTCTAGGGCAATGGGACGATAGTGACTGTTTCCTGGGTGACAGGTTTAAAGCTAGAGATGTCATGGAGATGTGTGGGGCTGGTCTCCAGGGTAACAGATGAAAGCGGGGCTGGTCTCCGGGGCTACTGGGGATGGTGGAGCGGGGTCACGGTGACAGGAGGAGCGGGCTCACGGTGACAGGTGGAGCGGGCTCACGGTGACAGGTGGAGCAGGGTCACGGTGACAGGTGGAGCGGGCTCACGGTGACAGGTGGAGCGGGCTCACGGTGACAGGTGGAGCGGGCTCACGGTGACAGGTGGAGCAGGGTCACGGTGACAGGTGGAGCGGGGTCAAGGTGACAGGTGGAGTGGGGTCATGGTGACAGGTGGACAGCAGGGGCCACACAGGTGAGTGTCCGCCGCCCGCCCTGCCCCAGGACAACTTCGGGTACGAGCTGCCGGCGGTGGAGGCAGCCATGAAGAAACACGAGGCCATCGAGGCGGACATCGCGGCCTACGAGGAGCGGGTGCAGGGCGTGGCCGAGCTGGCCCAGGCCCTGGCGGCGGAAGGGTACTATGATGCCCGGCGCGTGGCGGCCCAGCGCGACAGCGTCCTGCGCCAGTGGGCCCTGCTGACCGGGCTGGTGGGCGCCCGGCGGACACGGCTCGAGCAGAACCTGGCTCTGCAGAAGGTCTTCCAGGAGATGGTGTACATGGTGGACTGGATGGAGGAGATGCAGGTGGGGCCGGACCCGGGGGCCCGGGGGCCCGGGGTGGGCACGGAGGGCTATAGGCGCTGAGCGGGTTGGCAGGGAGCCGGAGAGGGAAGGAGAGAGAGAGACAGGAAGAGAGGAAGAGAACAAGAGGCAAAGAGAAAGACAGAAAGACGCAGGAAAAAGAAGATCAAGAAAGAGACAGAGAAAAAAAAAAGCCACAGAGACAGAGAGCCAGAGGGAGCCCGGGACAGACAGAGACAGAGAGATTAAGCCAGAGGAAGATGGTGACGGTTTGAGAGAGAGAAGGGGAAATCAGAGAGAGATGGAGCTAGAGACGCAGGCACGAGCGTGGCAGTGGAAATCTAAATGGCCACAGGGAGACACAGAAGGAATCCTTTCTGGGAAAGAGAGAGGCAGACTGAGGATAGAGATCAGGGAGAGATGCAGATACAAAGGAAGGAAGCAGAGAGAGATGGAAACAGGGGAGACAGAGGCAGAGAGAGATGGAGGCAGAGAGAGGGAGACGCTGTGACAGAGACAGAGCCCAGGAGTGTGGAGATGGAGACAGAGACAGGGAGAGCTAGATGCTGACGGAGAAGAGAGGATAGAGATACAGGGTGGAGGAGCGCAATGTGGGATGAGGCCTTCCTGAGGCCACTGCTTAAAAGGTGCTCAGCGCTGCCCCGTCTTCCAGGCTCAGCTGCTGTCCCGGGAATGCGGCCAGCACCTGGTGGAGGCAGAGGACCTGTTACAGAAGCATGGACTCCTGGAGGGCGACATCGCAGCCCAGAGTGAGCGAGTGGAGGCGCTCAATGCTGCTGCCCTGCGTTTCTCTCAGCTGCAGGGTGAGTCTAGGGTCGGGGATCGGGGTGGAGACTTTCAGGGCTGGTGCTAACAGAAGCAGAATGACCCCTAAGAGACAGAAAGAAGGAGTGAGCTCCCTGTCTTTGGAGGCATCCAAGCACAAAATAGGATCACCCTCCATCAGAGAATATCATGGGGGAGATTATTGCCTTGAGTGGAGGTTAGACCACATGACTTCTTCCTGCTTTGAGATTCTGCAGTGATAATTTACATTTATTGAGCACTGTTTGTTTTTTTTGTTTTTAAACATTTATTTTGTTTTTGAGAGAGAGAGAGAGACAGAGAGAGAGGGAGACACAGAAGCTGAAGCAGGCTCAGGCTCTAAGCTGTCAGCATAGACAGCATAGCCCCAACATGAGACTCAAACTTATGAACTATGAGATCATGACCTGAGCCGAAGTCAGATGCTTAACCGACTGAGCCACTCAGGAGCCCCTATTGAGCACTTGTTTTATGCCCTTCACACCCAAATCTCTGTGAATACCATAACAAACTGTGAGGTAATGTGTAGTCAGGGCCTGTTTGGCAGCAAATGATAGAAACTCAACTCAGTTAACTTAAGAAGAAAAGGGGAGTATCTTGGCCAGTGGAACTAAAATGTCCAAGAAAAGGCAAGTCTGGCTTCAGGCATGGCTGGATCCAGGGATTGTCCGATGATGCTTTTAAGACTCCATCTCTCTGACTGTAGTCTCTATGTTTGCGTCACTGTTGGGCAGCCCCTACCCTTGTGGTGTGAATCTGGGGTCATTGAGCCCCATGTTTACATCCTACCAACTTAGCAGACCCAACAGGAGACAAGCCCCCACTCTCCCAATATTTCTTTTTTTCTTTCTTTTTTTTTTCTAATATTTTTATTTATTTCTAGGAGAGAGAGAGAGACAGCATGAGCAGGGGAGGATCAGAGAGAGAGGGAGATACAGACTCTGAAATAGGCTCCAGGCTCTGAGCTGGCTGTCAGCACAGAGCCCGACGTGGGGCTCGAACCCACGAACCACGACATCATGACCTAAGTGAAAGTCGGACGCTTAACTGACTGAGCCACCCAGGTGCCCCTCTCTCCCAATATTTCTGACGAAAGATGCAAGGAAAGCTTTCTGTAGCCCACTGTGGGTTCCGTCCCCTCTGCTCAGCCAAGCATTGTGACCCCAGGCTCTACACTGGGCTAACTGGCCACACCTACGTGACATGCCCACCCCACACCCAAGAGTAGGGTCGGCTCTTTCCAAAGACAGGCATGGAGGAAGAGGAGGATGGAAAGCCATTACCAGCAGCAGGGGCATGGATGCTGATCAGAAAAACCAAGACTGGCTCTGACAAAGGTTCTCATTTTACTGATGCCAGTACCCTCCAGCCATGGACCACCAGGCATCCCCCTCGTTGTCAGTCAAGCTGAGTCCATTGGCTCTTTGCATGTACCCTGGGGGGGTCTCTCTGTAGGAGGGTGTGAGGAAGGGCTTGAGATGGGATGTGGGCTTGTGGTAGGTGATTGGGGCTGAGGTACGCGGTGTGCTTTGCTGCGGATCGGATACTGTCGGGAGGTGAGAGTAATTAGGTGATTGCTCATCGTAATCGTTCTCATCCAGGTAGTGGGAGGAAGAGGCGTTGGTAGCGGTCATTCAGCTTAGCTGGGTGAACGGGCTGGATGACGGTTTCCGTGGCTTGCCCAGTGACCTCTTTTTTGAGGTGTGCTCGGACACGATTGTGGAATGGCCTTGTTTCCATCTCATCCCACCACGGTCGCAGAGTGACCTTGTCTGCCATTGGCGTCCCGAGAAAGTGTGTATCTCGCTGTGAGTGGCTGACAAGGCTGCTTTCTTGCTGATGAGGAAAACTAAGGCCCAGAGCCGCAGAGCCCCGACAGATGGGCCGGCCTGTCTCACTCCAGTGTCTGGAGCCACGGCCCCTTGGAATCCCAAAGCATCGGCAGAAAAGGCAAGGCCTATCTGGTTTGCAAGATGGTGGGGGCGGGGGAAGGGTGTTGTCATGGTGACAGGAGGGCATTGATGCCTGATAAGTGGTCCAGGGTGTGGCCTCCCGATCTTCCACTTCTTAGCTGATCCCGGGCAAATGGCTTCCTTCCCTGAGCCTCAGTTTCTCAATCTGTAAGACGGGGCCATAAGGATACCGCCCCATGGTGGCATTGTGTCAGAGTCAGGTCTGGATACATGGATGGCTATTGTTGTTGAGTATTCAGGCGGATGCCTTGGTATTTGGGTCAAGTTCAGTGAATGTCCAGAATTCCAGAAACGGTGCATCCCATCTAGGGCGGTGTCTCTCACGGCGTTTTGACCCAGTAAGAAATACGTTTACCTCCTGACCCAGAGTTCACACACACACACACACACACACACACACACACACACACAAAGATTTTCTGAAACAATACTTCCCCTCACCCTGCATGTTGCGTCCTGATATTTTCTAGTCATTCTATTCTATTCCATTAAAGAAACACTGGCTGCCAGCCATTAAGTTAATTTCACAGTTCTCTTGTCACAAACCAGAAGTCTAGAGGAAGGTGAAATCTTTGAAAGAAAAGCGGAGTTCAGGTCATCGCTGGAATTATGAGATAAAGCAACAGAGGATGAGAGAGGGAACCCAGAAAATGTCTTAAGGATAGAGACACGTCTGAGCACCTGGCTGGCTCAGTGGGTAGAGCATGCGGCTCTTGATCTCAAGGTTGTAAGTTCGAGCCCCAGGTTGGGTGTAGAGATTACTTAAAATAAAATTTAAAAAAAATAGGGACGTTTCATTTGCTCCAGTTCTGAAGGAAACACAATTCACAGATTCTAGGATTCTCTGAATCTTAGTTTCCATCCATCATTCCATCAATAAGTCGCCGTTTGCATTCGGCTACTGCTCCCGGCTCCACGCGGCGCTGGGCAATGGTGAGGACACAGTGTGAGGAGAACGCCCCAGACCCTGCCTTCATGGGTCTCTCAGCCTAGTGGGGGAGACAGACCAGGCAGTGACAGGCCAGAGGGGTCAGAGCAGAGGATGGTGCGGGTGGGGCACAGGCAGCGGCGCGGGGCTGGGATAGGGGAAGCCTGGGGGAGCCAGGGAAGGCTCCCGCTCCAGACAGCGTGTCAGGGAAGGCTGCCTGGAGGAGGGGCCGCGCAACCTGGCACGTGATGAAGCCTCCCTAGCCAAGGACAGACAGGGCAGGTGGCCTGTACCTCCCTTCCTGGGGCGCCCCTGGCCCGCGCCCAACCCGGGATCCTGCCCTTCTCCCGGCCCAGGCTACCAGCCCTGCGATCCGCAGGTCATCTGCAACCGCGTGAACCACGTGCACGGCTGCCTGGCGGAGCTGCAGGAGCAGGCGGCGCGGAGGCGCGCGGAGCTGGAGGCCTCGCGGAGCCTGTGGGCGCTGCTGCAGGAGCTGGAGGAGGCGGAGAGCTGGGCCCGCGACAAGGAGCGCCTCCTGGAGGCGGCGGGCGGCGGCGGCGCGGCGGGCGCGGGGGGCGCGGCGGGCGGCGCCCACGACCTGTCCAGCACCGCGCGCCTCCTGGCGCAGCACAAGATCCTGCAGGGCGAGCTGGGCGGGCGGCGGGCGCTGCTGCAGCAGGCGCTGCGGCGCGGCGAGGAGCTGGCCGCGGCCGGCGGCGCCTCGGGCCCGGGCGCCGAGACGGCGCAGCTGGCGGGCCTGGCGGAGCGCGCGGCGAGCGCGCGGCGGCGCTGGCAGCGGCTGGAAGAGGCGGCGGCGCGGCGCGAGCGGCGGCTGCAGGAGGCGCGGGCGCTGCACCAGTTCGGCGCCGACCTCGACGGGCTCCTGGACTGGCTTCGCGACGCCTACCGCCTAGCCGCCGCGGGCGACTTCGGCCACGACGAGGCGTCCAGCCGCCGCCTGGCCCGCCAGCACCGCGCGCTCACCGGGGAGGTGGAGGCGCACCGCGGGCCCGTGGGCGGCCTGCGGCGTCAGCTGGCGACCCTGGGGGGCGCCAGCGGCGCGGGGCCCCTGGTGGTGGCCCTGCAGGTGCGCGTGGTGGAGGCGGAGCAGTTGTTCGCCGAGGTGACCGAGGTGGCTGCGCTGCGGCGCCAGTGGCTGCGGGACGCCCTGGCGGTCTACCGCATGTTTGGCGAAGTGCACGCGTGCGAGCTGTGGATCGGCGAGAAGGAGCAATGGCTGCTGGCCATGCGTGTGCCCGACTCGCTCGACGACGTCGAGGTGGTGCAGCACCGGTGAGCGCGCACTCCTGGGACTTCCGGGCCCCCTTTCTCACGCACACAGCCGCGCCTTCGTTGGTTTAGCAGTTCCCATTTTCGCGACGGGAGTAAAGAGTAAATGCAGAACACTTAGCAAATGTCTGTGTCCAGGGAGCATTTCAGGAGCCTTCGCCATCATTATGAGGCTTATACTCACTTGGCAGGAAATGAAAACTTCGCCAGAGACACCCCAACCTGGCCCCTCCCCTGGGACTGCCATGGTTCCTGCACAAATGTCACGTCCCTAGCTAATGAGATAGCTCCGACCCTGGCACTTTCTCTTCCATCCCCCGCTGTACATTTCTTCCTAGCACTTTCCACCCTGTGACACGTGACGTACTGATCGGTCTGTTGGCTGACTTAGTAACGAGTTGTGAAATTAGTGGATGACCCGTTTTGTTCATCTGCTCATTCATTCGGCCGGTACTTACTGAGCTCTTGCTCCATTCTAGGTCTTAATGCTGGGCATCGCTGAAACCCAGGCCTGGCCCCTGCCCTTACTGTGCCCACAATTTCCCAAGCCACAGCTTTGGGCATTGTTTTTAAAAAAGGGAGGACTGTGCCCAGCTTTAAAAAGATCTCCCTGGCTGCCATGTAGAGAGTGTGTTGGAGGGGTTGGGAATGGTGGCTGGGAACCCAGCTGCGGGCATGGGGGGGGCGGCGGGGAGGGCTGGATGGGAGGGAACAGGACCCGACCAAGCTCCGAGGCCAGGTGGGGTGGACAGTGTGGGGAGGGGCGTGGTCCAAAACAGGGCCCAGAGCTGCCGCCTAGGGCATGGTGGGCTGCTCCTGGGATGGGGACCCAGAGGAAAAACACATTTGGGGGAAGGTGCCGATGCCAGTTTGGGTCACAGTGGATGTGAGGAGCCCCGCGGAGGCGTGGAGGTTACAGACAGGTTCAAAAGGGACGAGGTTGAGGCTGCAGATTGAGATGTGGGGGTCATGAGTCCAGGGCTGTAGGAACGGGCTGTAAGACAGGCTGTAGGGATGGATTGAATGGCCCAGGCAGGGTGGGAGAGAAAGCCAAGGGGGCCCAGGACAGAGCCCTGAGGAATATAATATATTTTTTTAAATTTATTTATTTATTTTGAGAGACAGAGACAACATGAGCGGGGTGGGAGTAGAGAGAGAGGGAGACTCCCAGGCAGGCTCCACACTGTCAGCGCAGAGCCCGACGCGGTGCTCCAACTCACAAAACTGTGAGATCATGAGCTGGGCCGGATCCGAAAGTCACATGTCTAACCGACTCAGCAATCCAGGTGCCCTGAGAAATGTAACATTTAAGGGGCAGGTAGGAGGAGGAGGAGCTGGCACAGGGTCCCAAGAGGGTGAGAATTAGAAGGGAATCCAGGAAGGGCGCCTGGGTGGCTCAGTCGGTTAAGCATCCGACTTCGGCTCAGGTCATGATCTCACGGTTCCTGGGTTCAAGCCCCGCCTCGGGCTCTGTGCTGACAGCTCAGAGCCTGGAGCCTGCTTCGGATTCTGTCTCCCTCTCTCTCTGCCCCTCCCCTGCTTGCACTCGGTCTCTCTCTCTCAAAAATAAATAAATACTTAAAAAAAAAAAAAAGGGCATCCAGGAGAAGGCTAAGATGCAGGCAGGTCTTCAGGGTCCAGGCCTGCCTGAGTACAACCCTCTCCTTTCTACAGATTTGAGAGCCTGGACCAGGAGATGAACAGTCTGATGGGCCGTGTCCTGGATGTGAACCACACGGTCCAGGAGCTGGTGGAAGGAGGCCATCCCAGTTCAGATGAGGTGCGCTCCTGCCAGGACCACCTCAACAGCAGGTAGGCGGGGCCTGGGGCCTCAGACCAGCTCTTTCCATCATTCTTCTCTCATTCGCTCACCTGTTGGAAATCAGGGGTGTGCAGTTTCGAGCCCCTGAGGTGATCATGGCCACCTACAAAGTCAGCAAAATCTTGGAGAGAAATGATAATACCCAGTGCTAGTGAGGATATGGTAAAGTGAGGATACACTATATTTTAGCGGATTATTCATTGACTTGTATAGCTATGATTTACTGAGTGTCTGCTATCTGTCAGGAATTTTTCTAAGCACTTCATATGCCTTGTCTTATCTTCCAATATCCCAGTCTCCATAGGAAAGTTTCCAGAATTTGGAACTGTTTAAAAATGGCGACAGATTAATAATCTCTTTCCCCCTTGAACACTACAAGCTGTTCTTCCAGTGTGAGTAGGTTCGTAGATGAAGACACAGACTCGGGAAGGTGCAATCCTTAACATGATTACTCAGTCCAGCAAGTAAGAGTCAAACCCAGTGCTGTCTGAATCTGGAGCTGGGGCTCTTGAGGACTTATATTGAGTCTTCTTAGCAACTCCTTGGGGCATAAATTGCTCCATGTTAGAGAGGAGGAAACTGGGGCTCAGAGATGTGCAGACTCTGGCCCCAAGTGACACAGCAAGTTAGGGGGTCAAGCCAGGAATTCATGTTGGGTTTGTCTGACTTCAAAGACTGTATTATTTTAAACAAATTTTTTTAGTTTATTTATTTATTTTTGAGAGAGAACGAGAGAGCACATGGGAGGGGCCGAGAGAGCGGGAGAGAGAAAGAATCCCAAGCAGACTCCACAGTGTCATAGCACAGAGCCCGATGCAGGGCTTGAACTCACAAACCACGAGATCATGACCTGAGCTGAAAACAAGAGTCAATCGCTTAACCTACTGAGCCCCCCAGGAGCCCCTCAAGGACTATATTCTTAACTGCTCTGTGCTGTTAAGATTCCAATAACCAGTGATTTTAAAGCCTCTGTAGCCTTGACATTTTCAAAGCATCAAAGCCTCAACTAATAATAAAAAAGATTTACAGTGCTTAATAAGATTATATGCCAAGTGCTTTAGCCACATGATATCCTTAAACACTCAGTGAAATGGATATTATTATCCCCATTTTCCAGATGAGGAAACTGAGGATCAGTGGGAAATGATTTGCCCAAGGTCACATGGTGAATCTGGTCAAAGCACAACTTGAACTTGGGTCCGTCTGATTTCAGAGTCCTCATCTCTGCCCTGTGGCATGTCCATTCTAGAGGGAATAGACAGCGAACAAATAAACTGATAAACAAAACAAGATATTTAGAGAGTTCTCATGACCTGGTAGAACACAACTGGGGGCTGGTGGTGATTTTAATTTTTTTAATGTTTATTTTTGAGAGACAGAGCGTGAGCGAGGGAGGGACATAGAGAGAGGGAGACACAGAATCCGAAGCGGGCTCCAGGCTCTGAGCTGTCAGCAGAGAGCCCGACGTGGGGCTTGAACTCACAAACTGCGAGATCATGACCTGAGTCGGAGTCGGAAGCTTAACCGACTGAGCCATCCAGGTGCCCCTGAGGTGATTTTAGATCTTGTGGTCAGCCATAAACTTTTGAGCTGGGCCCTCAAAGGGGACGAGAAGGAGCTAGCCACAGAAAGAGCACATATTAGGGGAGGGAAGGTACAGAACATTCCAGGCAGGGAGCGCAGCTGAGGCAGAAAAGAGCTTGATATGTTCCCCCAAATTATCCCCATGCAGTAATAGTAGCAAACAAGTACTGTTTGACCCACTTCCTAAATCATAACTCATTGGACTCTCACTGCACCCCACGAGGTAGGTGCTGTGTGAGGATTGTGCCCATTTTACTGATAGGGCAACTTGAGGCACAGAGAAGGTTATTTGCCAAAGGGCAGACGGGTCAGATTTGACTCCAGGAAGTCCGGCTTGGACCGCACACGGCCTATGAAGGGGAACTGAGGCCCAGAGAATTACCATCACTTGCTTGAGGGCCCACAGAAATACATATTTTTTCCCACTAATTTATTTTGATATACAACAGGTTTGCCTTTATGTCATTTGATTCTCAGCACCTGGAATGTGCCTGCTTTCTATTTGCTGCATCCAACATAGTATTCTTACACCTCTTACACTCCAGGATCAGAATCCATTTGCACTCATCAAAACTGTTCGGGGGACACCTGGGTGGCTCAGTTGGTTAAGCATCCGACTTCGGCTCAGGTCATGATCTCAGTTTGTGGGTTTGAGCCCACAAACTGCGTCGGGCTCTGTGCTGACATATCAGAGCCTGGAGCCTGCTTCAGATTTGTGCCTCCCTCTCTCTCTGACCCTCCAAAGAGCCTGTTTTCCTGGGTGGTATCTATCAATATTTACTATGTTGGAAATGAATACTGAGAAATTTAAAGATATTAAATTGTTTTAAAATAACAACAGGAGTGCCTGGGTGGCTCAGTCAATTAAGCATCCAACTCTTGATTTCATGTCAGGTCACAATCTTGAAATTTGTGAGTTCAAGCCCCGCGTTGGGCTCTGTGCTGACAGTGCCGAGCCTGCTTTGGATTCTCTCTCTCTCCCTTTCTCTCTGCCCCTCCTCCACTCTCTCTCTCTCTCTCTCAAACAAATAAACTTAAAAAATAAATAAAATAACAATAATAAACTCAGGATGTTAATGTAACCAACATATTCATATTTTTATGACAACTACTTTTCAACACAAAAACATGGAGTAGCATTATTTGTGTTTTTGCAAGTCTTTACGAAAATTTTTTAAAGTTTATTTATTTTGAGAGAGAGAGAAACAGAGAGAGTGCACAAAAGTTGGGGAGGGGCAGAGAGAGAGGGAGAGAGAGAATCTCAAGCAGGCTCCGCACTGTCAGCACAGAACCCAACGCTGGGCCTGAACTCACCAACCAGGAGATCACGACCTGAGCCAAAATCAAGAGTTGGAGGCTTAACCAACTGAGCCACCCAGGCGCCCCATGTCTCTTTGATGTCTGGCTGAAGAAGAGGAGTTCTCAGGTCTGCTTCTGCATTTTGTCTTTTGTCACACAGCCTCTGAAAAGTACGCTGGACACTGGGGAGAGAATAGGGAGTGAGAAGGCAAATAGCGTCTTAGCGTTATTACAAGGATATTTTTTTAAAAAAATTTAATGTTTATTTTTAAAATATTTTTTTAATGTTTTATTTATTTCTGAGAGAAAGAGAGACAGTGCGAGCAGGGGAGGGTAGAGGGAGACAGAGACACAGAATCTGAAGCAGGCTCCAGGCTCTGAGCTGTCAGCATAGAGCCGCATGCAGGGCTCGAACCCACAAAGCACCAGATCATGATGTTAAGCTGAAGTCAGACGCTTAAGCGACTGAGCCACCCAGGCGCCCCTACAAGGATAGTTTTGACCTCTCACAGCTTACATTTTGAGAACCGCTGCTCTAAGCAAGTGTGCCTTGTAGGGTTTTATTTTACACCAGCGGAAACTGGGGCTCAGCGAGATGAAGTGACTTTTCAAAGTCACACAGTGGCTGGGTTCTTTCCCAGGTCGTTGGGCCCTCCAGGCCCAGGAGGAGCCCCTGTCCTTCTCAAGCCGCCCTCCTTCCCCTGGGCAGGTGGAACCGCATCGTGGAGCTGGTGGAACAGCGCAAAGAGGAGATGAGCGCAGTGCTGCTGGTGGAGAACCACGTGTTGGAGGTGGCCGAAGTGCGCGCCCAGGTGCGCGAGAAGCGCAGGGCCGTGGAGAGCGCGCCCCGAGCCGGCGGCGCCCTGCAGTGGCGTCTCAGCGGCCTGGAGGCGGCTCTCCAGGCTCTGGAGCCCCGCCAGGCGGCCCTCCAGGAGGAGGCGGCCCTGCTGGCTGTGCGCTTCCCGGCTCAGGCGGCGCGGCTGCACCAGGGCGCGGAAGAACTGGGCGCCGAGTGGGGCGCGCTGGCCAGCGCGGCTCAGGCCTGTGGCGAGGCGGTGGCCGCGGCCGGGCGCCTGCAGCGCTTCCTGCACGACCTGGACGCTTTCTTGGACTGGCTGGTGCGCGCCCAGGAGGCGGCGGGCGGTGCCGAGGGGCCCCTGCCCGGCAGCCTGGAAGAGGCCGATGCGCTGCTGGCTCGCCACGCCGCGCTCAAGGAGGAGGTGGACCAGCGTGAGGAAGACTATGCCCGCATCGTGGCGGCCAGCGAGGCGCTGCTGGCGGCCGACGGCGCCGAGCTGGGCCCGGGCCTGGCCCTCGACGAGTGGCTGCCGCACCTGGAGCTCGGCTGGCACAAGCTGCTTGGCCTGTGGGAGGCGCGCAGGGAGGCCCTGGTGCAGGCGCACGTCTACCAGCTCTTTCTGCGCGACCTACGCCAAGCTCGGGCCGTGCTGCGCAACCAGGTGGCCGCGTCGGGGGTCGCGCGGTGGGGGGTTGTGGCGACAGGGACATGTATGCAAGGGGGTTTTGCAGGAACCGCTGCGTTTGTGGCTTGTCTGAGCTCAGCGAGAGTGGGGAGAGTGTCTGGTGTGGATCTCGGGTTTGTGGCTCATCCAGCGTGAACACGAGTGGGCAGGTGTGTAACAGGATTTGAGGATTATGACGGGTGGATTAGTGTTTTAGCTAAGGTGCTAACAGTGTGGGAACTATCCCAAGTCAGTAATGCCCTTGGATGTACATTGCACTGGCTTCCTGGGTTTGCAGATTGTCTGGAAGGAAAGAAGAAGGTGAGGTTAATTGGTGACAGTTAATGGGGTTCAAGGATCTTGGGGTGGATGGTGGAGGATGAAGATTATGGAAACAGGTAATTCAGGCTGACAGGTTATCTGGACCAGCAATTAAGTGATTGTGGATTACGTGGTTGTGGGTGCCCAAATTCGCAGATAATCTTCTTACTGGGAATGGCAATTTGCATACCTTCCGGAGAGGGTAACTGTTTATGGTTTGAGAAACGAAGAGCCACGGTTATCTGGGAAGAGCAGCCGGTCCATTTGGAGATCTTCTGGGCTGGGAACCAAGTTTGAGCATTTGGACAAGACAGATCACCCCATTTTCAGAGTGTCCGAGAGTAGGTACCAAGCTTTCGAGATTTTAGAAAGGGCGGCTGCCAGTGCTGGTTATCTAGTGAAAGCGGATCCAGTTGGAGGGTTATCTGGGGGGACAGACAGGGAGCCCCCAGAATTCTGAGGCTACTGAATATGGGAGCTGAGGTGGCCTTAAGAGAACCTTTCTGACCCACCCTTCTTACCAGTTAGAAAAATAATCCCAGAGAGGGGAAAGAACTTCCTTGAAGTCACACAGCACCCAGTTCAGGCTTCATCAGTTAACCAAGCATTTACTGGATGCCTCCTCTGTGCCAGGCACTATTCTGGTATATGTGCTGCTGAAGCGAGCACACTATTCTGGGACTGAGTACACATTAGGAAACAAAACACAAAATCCCACCCTCGTGCAGCTGGTCTTCTAGTGTGTGTGTGGCGGGGGGAGGAGGATAAGCAAGTAAATGCATATATATATATACACACACACACACACACACACACACATACATATGGTATATATAGTATCAGGTAAATGCTATGAAAGCTAATAAAGCAGGGTAAAGGGATATAGCTGGAGTGGAGGGTGGTGTTTTGGGCAGATGGTCAGAGACCTAAAGAAAGTTAAGGAGCCCACCATGGGCATATCTGGCGGGAGGGACCAGCCAGGCAGAGGGACTAGCATGGGCAAAGGCCCTGAGGTGGGATTATGCGTGGCCTGTTCGATGCTAGAGCACAGTGAGCAACGGGGACGAGAGAGGTGGCAAGCCAGGCCGGCAGCCTCTCCCAGGTCCCGGAGGAAACGGAGCAGGGCTGACCTGAGCACCACCCCCTCCCCCTCATTCCCAGGAGATGGCACTGTCGGGGCCCGAACTCCCCGGCACGGTGGAGTCAGTGGAGGAGGCACTGAAAAGGCACCGGGATTTTCTCACCACGATGGAGCTGAACCAGCAAAAGATGCAGGTGGCGGTGCAGGCTGCCGAGGCCCTGCTGAGGCAGGGCAACGCCTATGGAGAGCAGGCCCAGGAGGCTGTGACCCGGCTACTGGAGAAGTAGGTCCCTCAGACCCCTGAGGCACAGGGGGTGTGGCCCGGGCACAGGGGGTGTAGTCTGGACGCTGGGGGTGTGTGGTTTGTGCATAGGGGCGTGGTCTCGGCGCAGGGGGTGTGGTTTGTGCATAGGGGCGTGGTCTCGGCGCAGGGGGTGTGGTTTGTGCATAGGAGGTGTGGTCTAGGCACAGTGGGCGTGGTCTCGGCACAAGGGAGGGATGAAGAGGTTGAAGAGGTCAGGGCTCCCCTCCTTTCCATCACGATTTCTGCTTCTCTTTCCCGCTCTGATTTCTATTTAATTCCATACCGTTTTAGAGTTGCTTAAAAAAATTTTTTTAATGTTTTATTTATTTTTAGGAGCGAGAGAGAGACAGCGCGAGCAGGGGAGGGTCAGAGAGAGAGGGAGACACAGGCTGAAACAGGCTCCATGCTCTGAGCTGGCAGTCAGCACAGAGCCCGACGCGGGGCTCGAACCCACGAACCGCGAGATCATGACCTAAGCGAAAGTCGGACGCTTAACCGACTAAGCCACCCAGGCGCCCCTAGAGTTGCTTTAAATTGATACTTTGCAGAAAGGTAACTGGTGGTCAGAAACTCAAAAGATACACAAGGATGTACAATGACGTTTCTCTGCCAAGCCTGCCCTCAGCCGGAGGTGGCTGAACCGGTTGTTAAAATGTTAACTTCTTTTCCTGAATGCCCAGCATCTGCCCTGCTCTTCCGGTCCTCAGATCTAGCAGCTAAGGGCCAGAGCCAGGTTCTGTTCTAGCGGTTCAGATGGGGCACTGCCCCCTGCTGTGCTGGTTCTCAGATATTGTGAATGAGCACCTCCCTCGGGCCGCAACTGCCCAGTTCCCTAGGAAGCACACACCGTGTGTGTGTGTGTGTGTGTGTGTGTGTGTGTGTGTGTGTGTGTGTGTTTCATGCTGCTGTTGCACATTATCAGTCTCTTCTATCACCATCTGTCTGTCACCACCACCCAGTCTCTTGTCTGTCCTTGTACTAATTAAGCAAAGACATTTACTGATATCTATTGTGTGCCAGGCACTATTCTAGTCCCAGAACAAAACAGTACCCCCCCCACAAAGAAATTGCAGCCCTCAAGTAGAGTCCTTTATAGGGGCTCCTCTAGGCTGACTTTATCGTCATCACTGCTTCTGCCCCTGGTGGTGTGCCACAGAGGCCCAGCACCCCTCCTTCTGTCTTTCCATCCTCTGATGGAAAGCATGCCTGATCACTCCCCCACCATCCACAGCCCAGAGACCCCAGCCCTTCCTCTGTCTGGGGCTCAGGTGCCCTTTTCCCCTAAATTCATCTGAGACAATGCTAGAATTTTCTTTTTCTTATTATTTTTTTAATATTTATTTTTGAGAAAGAGAGAGAGGAGGGGGAGGGGCAGAGAGAGAGGGAGACAGAATCAGAAGCAGGCTGCAGGCTCCAGGCTCTGAGCTGTCAGCACAGAGCCCAACGTGGGGCTTGAACTCATGAACCCAGAGATGATGACCTGAGCTGAAGTCGGATGCTTAACCAACGGAGCCACCCGGGCGCCCCAAGGCTAGAACTTTCTAAAGGAAATTTTCATGGGGATGCTGGTCCTGAGGGTATAAACTCATGATCTAGTGCTCCCAGCACCAGGCCGGGACCCACCCTCTCTTTACCCTGCATTTCTTGAGCACCTGCTGGATGCCAGGCTCCACAGAACGCATAGGAGGATCCTGGTGGACCGCTCATTCTGTGATTCATTCTTCCTTCCTTCTCTGTCATTAACTGCGCCGTTCACTCTATTGTTTATTCAGTTAACGACACAGGTACTGAGTCCGTGCTCTGTTCCAGGCCTCGCGTGGGGCAATGCTGGGCACACAGCAGTGACCAGAACAGCACAACAGAGCTCCCACGCTTCCTGACCAGGATGGCCCAGAATGGTCAGGACCGGGATGGGAGTAAAGTAGGGAGTTGTGGGAGCCCCAAGGTGGTGTTGGCCCCAGGCTTGTGCTGGGTGAGGCTGGGAAACACAGCAGGAACCGAGACAGGTCCAATCCCTGCCCCCCTCACCCCTACGTCACTGATATTTGCCTAGGGACAGGTTTCCTGCCCTCCAGAAGTTATAAAACATCCATTCACTGCGGGCTGGAGGGAGGGCCTTCCACACCCACAGGGGAGGCAGAACCAGTGCAGAGCTGTGAGCTGGGGCCCTGACGTCAGACAAGGTCAGATGCTAGTCCCCCGTCTGCCCCTCAACCTGCTGAGATTCAGAGTGAGTCATGTAGTCCTTCCGTGTGCCTCACTTCAGCCAGAGCCTGGCCCAGCCCTGTGTGTGAAGTTCTCTCATCATCTTCATTTTTTAAAAAAATTTTAATGTTTTTATTTATTTCTGAGAGAGAGAGGGAGGCAGCGTGAGCAGGGGAGGGTCAGAGAGAGGGAGATACAGAATGTGAAGCAGGCTCCAGGCTAGCTTTCAGCACAGAGCCCAACGCGGGTCTTGAACCCAAGAACCGTGAGATTATGACCTGAGCCAAAGCTGGATGCTTAACCGACTGAGCCACCCAGGTGCCCCTCATTATCTGCATTTTGCACTGGAGAGGCTCTCGGTTAGGGGAATGGACTTGCCTGAAGTCACAGCCAGGAAGCGACCCAGCCAGGATATGAAGGATGCAAACCCTGCTGTTTTCTCGTCCTCCCGGAAAAGAGGGATTTTCGTTGTTCCTAGAACTGATGCTCGGGCAAGTTGGCTGGTGAAGGCCTGGAAGGATTATTTCAGTTCCATTTCAGAGGCATTTCCTATTTTCTGGCTCTCGAGTGGAGTCTGGGCAGGAGGGAGTCCGCACTTTGCTTGTTTGTCTCTGGCTTGTCCGGTTCCTCCGTCCAGCTGTGCGCCTGGTTCCCTGTAATTTTCTCTCACAAGCTTTGCCTCTTTGTCTCCATCTATGTGTATATCTCTGTGTCTCTCTTTCATTCTCTGTCTCTCCCTGTTTTTCTCTACCTGGATCTGCATTCTCTTCTGCCTCTCTCTCTGTCTTTCTCAGACACTTTACCTTTGTTTCTGTCATCTCTCTCTCTCTGCCTCCGTTCGTTCATTCATTCATTCATTCATTCATTCATTCAAGAAATATATATTGAGCACTTAATGTGTGCCAGGCTCTTTTTCTAGGCATTGGGGATACATCTGTGACCAAAACAGACAAAGATTCCCGCTCTCATGGAAAGAGATCCTACGTGCCAGAGATGTCATATATACGTGTAACATATACAGTGTAGTTAGATAGTGCTAAGCTGGAGAGAGAACATTAAAGAAGAAAGCCAGAAAGTGTTGGATAGTGATCAGGAGGGACCTTGCTAAGAAGGTGGTATTTAAGTAGATGTTGAGGGGAAGAGCGTTCCGGGCAGAGGGAACAGCCAATGTCAAGACCCTGAGTTGGGAGCAGCTTGTTTAATAAGGCGAAGAAAAACGGGATGTCCCCGGCCTCTGTCCCTCCACCGGGACTCTCAGGCACTTTGTACGGTGGGCAGTACGGTCCCGGCTGGCTCCGGGGTGGTGGGGCTCGGGTCCGGCCCTTGCCGGTTCACTCAGGCCAAAAGTCTGCCCCCCCCCCCCGCCGCTTTCCCGTGCGCCCGCTCACCCTCTCTGTGGCTCTAGCCCCGTCTTTTCCCACGACTCACTCTCTTCCCTCTCTCCATCTCGGTTCCACCCTCCTGTCTGGCCAGCCCGTGTCTTTTACTGCTATCATCACGCCACTTCTCTGCCTTTCCTGGGTGTCCCTGCCCCAACTGTCACTTTCACCCCCTTTGCGTCCTTCTCTCACTCTCCTTGTCTTCTGCTCTTGGTCTCTCTGCCTCTCTGGGACTTCCTGCTGCATTTCTTTACTTGTCTTTCCTTATTTTTTTTTTCTCTCCCTGGGTTTCTTTCTCTTTACCTGTCTGTGGGTCCCTTTCAATCAATTCCTCTTGAGATCTGTTTCTCCCTGTCTCTAGCCTGGTGTCTGTGTTTATCTCTCTCTCTCTAGGCCTCTGCACCTCTCTCTCTCTCTCTCTCTCTCTCTTCCTGAATCTGTCTTCCTCTCCTGATCTCTCTTTCTCTCCAAGCGTCTCTTGATCTCTAACTCGCTATCTTTCGGTATCTCTTACTCTGTCTGCAGGTCTCTTATCTCTCTCTGGCTTGTGTCTCTTTGTCACTCTTTCTTTATAAGTGACTGTATTTCTTTCCAGATGTCAGTCTGTCTCTGCCTCTCTCTCTCTCTCTCTCTGTGTCTCTCTCTTGCTCTCTCACTCTCCGTCTGCCTCTCTCCAGTTTGTCCCTGGCTCTGCCCTCATTGACGTTTCTTTAGCTCTCCCCCCATCCCCACCTTATTCTCTCCTCTTCCTCGCTCTGGGCTCCTAGTCCTGCCAAGCCTGATGCCCTCACAGCCCTATGCCAGGGTCCCCCACCCCCTCGCCGGGCTTGCCCCAGCCCCCATCTCCCCATCCCCAGGAGCCAAGAAAACCAACTACGGGCCCAGCAATGGATGCAGAAGCTACACGACCAACTTGGGCTGCAGCACTTCCTCCGAGACTGCCACGAGGTAGGAACTCCAGCTGTGCTGGGCGCCGTGACTTCTTTCCCAGGGAGGGAGGTGCTCCAGAGCTGAGGCGCCGTGGGGGCGGGGACGCCCCGTCTAAGTGGGTCGCGGAGCGACGTTCACTCCCAGCCGCCAGGAGGCGCGCGGATTCCAGCCTCAGTGCGCAAGCTCCGCAGCTTCCGCCTCCTTTCCCGGGGAGGAGGAGGGAGGGGCCCTGGGCGCCCCTGGCAACGGCGCGCGTTCGCGCCTACGGGTCCCGCGGGGACGCGCGGTGATCTCACCTTTCTCTCAGGAGATTTGTGAGAAGCGCCTTGCTGGGGAAGAGCGGTGGAAGACGCAGGGTCAGGAGCAGGCGTGTCTAGACCAGCGGCCCAGAGCGCAACTTCAGTCAAAAACAAGCCTTAACCCTTTTAAAAGTGTCCAGGAATCAAGCCCTATCCCTTTAGAGATGATCTACACATCTGTAAGGATCTCCCCAAATCAGAGATCGTCCAGGTCTCCTTTCCCATTAGAGACGGTTCCGGAGTCATGCTACCTCCCCTTCCTTCCCCTGCATTCCGTAGAAGCTGTTCTAGACCACATTAGAGATGGCCCGGTAAACATTTTCCTAACTCCAGAGAAGATCTTGGCCTCATCCATCTACCCAGGATCATCGCCCCCTGCTCCATAATGATCCAGTACCTAACTCCTCCCCCCCCCCCACTCCCAAAACAAGGCTGGTTTAGGAACTATTACCCAATTCCTCCTATTAAAGATGGTGGAGGGTGACACCCTCCGTGGTGAACCCCATGGGCGATTGTTGTCCTCACATATGAAATGAACAAGGGCCTCCATACCTCCCCCCATAACTCAGGCTCATTAGAGATGGGTCTGGGACTCAAGCCCACTAGAGATGGGTCTAGGAACCCCCTGTCTCCCTCCTTCCCCATGGATATTATTCTGGCAGACTATCTTCTAAGTCCTTCTGGCAGAACATCTTATAAGAGACGTTCCAGGACTCCTCCCATATCCTCTATCTATATTCCTGAGATAGCCAGGAATCTGAGTGCCTTCTCATTCGAGATCGTTCAGGAGCCCACCCCACCCCCACCCCATACTTCACATGGCGGAGGTAGCCCAGGCCCCAGGTCCCCCCCTCCCGCCATTCGATTAGGTTCAGGAGCTCCTCCTCCCTGTTGTGAGATTGTTCTGGACCAAGTAGCAATAATCTGAGATGGCGCAGAACCCTCCCCTCACCCCCCAAGCTTTAGAGAGGTGGTGAATCCTCCACCCCCCAACTGAGGCTCGGCAAGGAGGCGGGCACGGAGGCAGGCAGGGGGCGCGCGCGGGCGGGCGCGCTGCCGCGGCGCGGGGGCGGGAGCGGGGGCGCGCATCCGCTAGAGTCTCAGCCGTCGCCACCGCTGCCACCGCCGTCGCAGTGGAGGGGCGAGAGCCCGCCCGCCGCAGGGACGCTCCTCCGCCAACGCCGCCGCCACTTCAGGTCCCCGGGGCGCCCAGGGGAGGGGGCTGACGCGCGTCCCCGCCGAGGTGTTCGGGGGAGGGGGCTTGGGCGCGTGCTCGCTCGCTGGGGCCTCGGGAGGGAGGGGCGCCGGCGGCGCGGGGGCGGGTCGGACCTGCGCAGGGACCCCCAGCTCTGGGGAGGGGCAGGGATGCTGGGAGCTGTCCGCGGTGCTGGTGCGGACGGGACTGAGGGGCCGGGTCCCAAGGGAGGGAAGCGGAAGACGGGGGACTTCTAAGGCTACTCTGGAGGTAGTCTAGATTTGCTCGGGGGGGCTTGAGGAGGTCTCATCTTCTCTAGGGGACTCTCCCCTGGGAAATGGGGGATTTGATGTTTTCCCTGGGGCTGGGGGGTTCTCCACCTTTTGAGGGGTTTATTCCTTGGCTCTTGCGTGATCTGTATTAGCCTTAGATGATGGGAGCAAATCACTTTTGCGAGGGTCGGCTTTGGACGATGAGGGTCTTGGATTTGTTCTGGGTTTGGGGGCTCTGATTTTGAGGGCCATTTTCTTGGTTGTTTGGGACTCTAGCCCTCGGTGATGGGAGTCAATCACTTTTGGGGGACTTTACCTGGATGACGAAGTACCAGCTCCGTTAAGAGATTTGCCTTCACTGGGAGCTGTGCCTGCCATTGGCAAACTCTTCCCTGTGCGTTGGAAACCTGTGAATTGAGTTGGGGGGAGTTCAGCATTTGACTTGGCTCTAGTGTGTGTGTATGATGGTGTCTGAAGCTGACCTGGACCCCTAGGGAGCACATGTTCAGTGGACACAGGGTGGGGTTTGGTCAGCTCAGGATTTGTCCTTGGCTATGACTGCATTTGTGCATTTGCCTCTCAAACGGAGTGTGTCTGGTTTTTTTTTTTTTTTTTTTTCCAGGAGGGAAGAGGAGGATCTTGTGACTGGGGGAGGGGGGGGAAGGGGGAGGAGCAACATGTGCCAGGTGCCAGGTTTTTTGGCCATGAGTGGGTAGGGAGATTCTGGTTTGGGGGATAAGTTTTATTTGGGGGGTTGCTCAGAAAGCAGCCTTGTGATTGGTCTGCCTGCTGAGGGGGTTCTGTTCTGTGCTTGCATTTTGGATGACTGGCCTAAGTGAGTGGGGAGAGTAGAACTGGCTTTAGTTTGGGAATGGAGCTGGCTCAGGAAGGTTCTTTCTGATCCTGTTGAGGAGTCTGGGGCTAGATTTTGGGGTAGGCTCATTTGCGGGGCCAGAAGGCAGCCCTGTTGCTTACTTTTGGGAGGTTGGCTTTGGCTGGGGGCTGGAACAAGTCGTGGTTTAGGGGAACTGTCGTGTTGGAGTCCCAGGACTGAATATGGAAAGTCCTGTGGGCTCATTAGGGAAGCTGGAGCTGGGTTGTGGGGGATGGGTTTATCCCAGATTGGAGGGCTGGTTTGAGGACAACTAGACTTGGCTTTAGCTGGGAAGGTGTTTAAGGGTTCATCTGCTCATATTGGGAGGTTAGGACTAGATACAGGCTTCATTTGATACCTTTGGGAATGGGTTGGGAATCTTCAAATTGGTCCTTATTGGAGGTGGCCAAGACTGAATCGAAGAGTCAAAGTGTTGCTATTGGGAAGATGGCAGGGGGAAGATGGGGCTAAACTGGAAGTTAGATAAATTAGGTGCGGTTGCTTGGTCCTGGATGGGAGGGGGCTGATCAGTCCAGGAGCCGTGCATTTGGGGGCATATGAGGAGTTGAGAAGGGCTGCCCTGACGACAGGGCAGCTAAGACTTTGGGCATTCTGTGGATGCGCATCAATCCTCCACCCCTTAAGAATGAGCTTGAGCTGTGCCCACCCTTCAACAAAGGCCTCACTTGCAAAGGTTCTTCCATCCCTCCCTCCCTCCCTCCCCCTAAATCTAGCAGCCTAGGCTTTGAATCCAGAACCTTCTGGAGGGGATAGGGGTGCTGTGCCAGGTTGGGGGGATCGGCTGAGCTCCTCCCCCCTGTCCTGCACAGCTGGATGGCTGGATCCATGAGAAGATGCTAATGGCACGCGATGGTACACGGGAAGACGGCCACAAGCTGCATAAGAGATGGCTCCGGCACCAGGCATTCATGGCCGAACTGGCTCAGAATAAGGAGTGGCTGGAGAAGATCGAGAGGGTGAGGATCTAGAAGGTCCCTCTGTGCATGCCGGGGGCTGGAGGACCCCAGGGAGCCCACATCTCAGCTCCTGCACCCTCCACTGCCACCCTGCCACTCTCACACTTCTGAACCACTTCAGATCATTTCCACATCTGCTCCTAGCAATGTGGCCTTGCGGGATTCATGAAACCTCTTTGAGCTTCAGTTTTCCCATCTGTAAAATGGCTACCGTCTCTTCTGTGCGGTGTCCCTACGCTCCTGGTTGTTAAATATTTTACCTCCCCCATCAGGCTTCTTTCACTCCGTTTGGAGCATCTAAGATGGAAGGTCAGGTAGAAAGGCTGGGAAGCCCAGGGCTAACGTGAACTTTGGATTCCTACAACCCTGGGCTCTAAATGTGTCTCCCCCTCCTGCCAGCTGTGGGCCTTGGGGAATTGTGCTAACCTCTTTGAGCCTGTTTGCTCTGCTTGAAAATTAAGGAAATAATAAATATTGCTACTCCCTGGGCTCTTGTGCACGTAAAGTCCTTAATACAAGGCACCCAGGAGCGTAATTGCTATGGTATTGTTATTTTTCATATGTGATGTAACATGTAGCTCTGGGCCACCAAGGAGCTTGACTTCAGTCTTGGAGGAACCCAGCCTCAACCCCCAAAACTGATCCCTACCCTTGCTGGACCCCTAGACCTATAGCCCTCAGTACCCCCTCTCCTGTGACTCAAAGGGACACCCAGGTCAGCCTTGAACACTTAAATGGCCATTGATGCTCCACAAATGGTGGTACAGGGCAAAGCTACTCTTTGAGTTTAATGGAAGTCCATTCTCTCTGCTTCTTTTGCTCTTCCTCTATTTCTCTTCTGTCCCTATCTCTCTCACGTGCCTGTCTTTCTTTATGGCCCTCTTCCCATGTTTCTGACTTCATGTGCATGTCTCTGTGTCCATCATTGTACATCTGTCTGTCTCTCCCTGTCTTCCTCCCATGTCTGTTTGTGTCTCTCTGCCTGCTTCTCCACACTGTTGTCTGTCTGTCTCTTGCCTCGTCTTTCTTCCCATGCCTTGGTTCCTTCCATCTCTGGACCTGTCTCTGTTTCCACCCTTCATGTCTCTCTCTTTGTGTGTCCCCAACTCCTTGCCCCTGTCTCTCTCTCCACATCTCTCCCTGTGTCCCATTGCCCCCTTATTTCTCCATCCCTCCCCACCAACTCTCCCCTCCCCCTCATTTCCTGTCGCCCACCTGTCTGGGGCAGGAGGGCCAACAACTGATGCAGGAGAAGCCAGAGCTGGCGGCCTCAGTGCGGAAGAAGCTGGGTGAGATCCGGCAGTGCTGGGCCGAGCTGGAGAGCACCACCCAGGCCAAGGCGAGACAGCTCTTTGAGGCCAGCAAGGCTGACCAGCTGGTGCAGAGCTTCGTGGAGCTGGACAAGAAGCTCCTTCACATGGAAAGCCAGCTGCAAGACGTGGATCCTGGTGGGGACCTAGCCACCGTCAACAGCCAGCTCAAGAAGCTACAGGTATGGCCTGGCTGACCCAGACAGAGCCACCCTGTGCCACGGGGTGATGGGAATCAGGGTCAGACTCCCCACTCAAGGTATTTTACACAGAGGGGATTCAATACAGGGATTTATTTCCAATGTGTTGGGAGGGCTGGAAGAACAGAAGGAAAACACTGAGGGAATCCAGTCAATAGTAACTGGTGGGAATAGCCACCACCCAGAGGGCCTGGGGTGCAAAGGGGAGAGGAAGAATTCAGAACCAAGAAGCAGTAATTAGATAGCCAGCACACTGACGATTTCACAGGACCATGATGCCTGTTTCCTGGATAGAGAAACCAAGGCCCAGAGGTAGGGGAATGGCTTTGCACAGAGTAAGAATGACACTGATGGAGTGCCGCCTCTACCAGTCTCTGTGCCGAGTTCTCGCTCCTTCCAGCAGCCCTAAGTGATTGGCACCATTGCTATCCCCCATTTTACCAATGGGGAAAGTGAGGCACAGAAGGCGAAGCACCTGATGCAGGGACACAGAGCTAGCCAGTGACTCCCTAAGACCCAGAGAGGGTTCAGGGAACAGACGTGGTGTCTGCGTTATCTCCGCTTCTAGCTGGCAGCCGGCCAGTGGTCAGTCTCTGACCCTTTGATACGGACGGCTGGAGGTGCGAATGTGGACATCACTTTGCACCGTCTCAAGATGTCACAGCTCCTGCCTTTTTGTGCCAGGAACTATGCCTGGCCAGGACCCATGGGAAACTGAGCTTCCCGGAGGTGAACTTACTGGCCCAGGCTAGCAAGTGAAGAACGTGGATTCAAATCCAGGACACCCTTGACTTTTCACTGCTCCTTTTAATAGATCTTCTGCATGGTTTTGCTTCTAAAGGGCTTGGGATAGGGTGTGGCAAAAACAAACAAAACAAAAACAAACCCCCCCAAAACACCAAGTCAACTAATAATAAAAGCATAATGCTAATTAGTATTTGTTCATTCATCCATGCAGCAACTCTTTATTGAGCGCCAACTGTATGCCAGGCACTTTTCTAGGTGCTGGGATACAGCAGTGGGCAAAACTGACTAAAAACCATGGCCTTCCTGGGGCTCTTGTTCTGGCAGGGAGCCAGGCAAAGGAGCAAAGGGACAAACAGATCTGAATCTGATACCAGTGATGTCATTGCCTTGTACCCAGCAGCGGCTCTCAAATGCCCTGGTCTCCAGGACACCTTTACACTCTTAGAAATCATGGAGATCCGCAAAGAGTTTTTGTTCAGGAGGATGATACCTATTGATATTTACCATATTAAAACTTAAACTTGAGAAATACTTCAATTTTTGATTCACATAAAAACAGCGATAAGAAATCAATCACATATGGGGGCTCCTGGGTGGCTCAGTCAGTTGAGCGTCCGACTTCGGCTCAGGTCATGATCTCACGGTTCATGGGTTCAAACCCCGCATCGGGCTTTGTGCTGACAGCTCATAGCATGGAGCCTACTTCAGATTCTGTGTCTCCCTCTCTCTCTGGCCCTCCCCTGCTCTCTCTCTCTCAAAAACACATAAATGTAAAAATTTTTTTTAAAAAGAAATCAATCACATACGAACCCCAAAGAGTTCTTTTATGAAAAATATATTTTCCAAGACAAAAAAAAAAAAAAGCCCTAGAAGATTGGCACTGTGTTCAGTGCTGCAACTCTGTCATGTCTGGCTTGATGGAAGATTCTCACCTTTGCTTCTGCCAGCGTTCGGTTACGATAGCACGGGTCACATGGTCCCGCAGAACCACACTCTACCCTCGGGAGGGTGCAGGATAAAGGCAAAGAACACCTTAGCATTTTTGTAAAATAGTTGTAACCTTGCAGAGCCCTTGAAAAGCTGTTGGGGATGTGTGGAGCTCTCAAGAAATGGGGATCTGTGACTGTCAGGGTCCCAGCCAGAAGCAGAAGGCGTGCCCCACCGAGGACAGCTTGAGGAAGTTCAATGCTCTGCTGTTGCTGCCTTGAAATTCTTCAGGATATTTGAACAAGGGGCCCTGCATTTTCATTTTGCACTGGGCCCCAAAGATTATGTAGCTAGTCCGGAGCCCAGCCCATCTGGAAGCCAGAAGGCAGGGGGGCTGACTGAGGCCGTCTGTATGGGTCAGGCCCCTGGGGCACAGACAAGGGTGAAGAAGCTTAGACTGGGGGTCAGGAGGGGCGACAGAAGCTTATTACTAGCGTTGTTAATGGTCTTGCTGCTATTGCTCAATCCTCCCAGGCAGCACAGTGCGGTGGGTAAAGGCGGGTCTGGGTTTGAATAATAACACTGCGTCTCACCAGCCGTATGATGTTAGGCAAGTGGCTTTGCCTCTGGCTTCGAACCTCAGGTCCTGCTCTGTGCTATGGGAAACACCATCATGCTAAGTCACTGGTTGGCAGCGGGACCGTGGCTGAAAGTGGGGCACCATGGTCAAGGCCATGGATGTGGGAGCCTAGCTGCCTGGGGTAAAGCCCCGGCTCTCTGATTTACGAACTGATTGACTTGGAAATGACTTCTCTTTTTGTGCCTCAGTCTCCTCATCAGGAAAATGGGCACAATGATAATACTGACCTCATGGGGACATAGTGGAGATTCAAAGACAGAATTTGTGGAGTAGTTTCAGAATTGCGGACTCAAAAAATCTGTTTCAGTATTTGTTTACAGGCTTTTTAGTTTTTGTTTTGTCTTCGACCGGGTGGCATATATCACCAGTATGCTGTGTTCAAAGTTAGTTGGTAGTTATTTCTGGCTTTTGGTGTCATTGTTAGTTATGTGAAACAGTTATTTCCTTTGTATTCCATTTGGGGGATTCCCCCCAAAACACTCATTTTGCATATTTATTTATTTAAATTTTTAAATTTTTTAAATTTTTTTATGTTTTATTGATTTTTGAGAGAGAGAGATCATGAGTGGGAGAAGAGCAGAGAGACAGAGGGAGACACAGAATTGAAAGGAGGCTCCAGGCTCTGAGCTGTCAGCACAGAGCCCGATGCGGGGCTTGAACCCATGAGCTGTGAGATCATGACCTGAGCCGAAGTCGGACGCTCAACCGACTGAGCCACCCAGGCGCCCCTATTCATTTATTTTAAATGCTTATTTATTTTTGAGAGAGAGGGAGACAGGTCCAAAGCAGGCTCTGCACTGACAGCAGCGAGCTCAGTGTGGGCTCAAACTCACAGATCGCGAGATCCTGACCTGAGCTGAAGTCAGACGCTTAACCAACCCAGGCGCCTCTCATTTTGCTTTATAAAAATGTGTTTTTGGAGGGGACGCCTGGGTGGCTCTGTCAGTTAAGCATCTGACTCTTGATTTCAGCGCAGGTCATGATCTCATGGTTCATGAGTTTGAGCCCTTATTGGGCTCTGCACTGAAACTGCTTGGGATTCTCTCTCCGTGCCCCTCCCCCATTCACATGTACGTCCTTGCTTGCTCTCTCTCAAAATAAATAAATAAACTTTTAAAAATGTGCTTTGGGGGATGCCTGGGTGTCTCAGTAGGTTGGGTGTCTTGACTCTTGATCTCAGCTCAGGTCTTGATCTCAGAGTCATGGGTTCAAACCCCATGTTGGACTCTGCTGGGTGTGAAGCTTACTTTAAAAAATGTATTGGGGGGGTGATATATGAAACATGAATATAGTGCCAAAAGTCAGAACTGTCTTCATTGCACGTGATCCTGCCAAATAGCTTGCCCGAGGCCTGCTGCCAGTGAATGCTCTCTCCCCAGCAGCGAACGGGAGTTCCTGTTTCCGCCCATAGTCGCCCACACCTGGCATTGTCACCTTTTAGATGTTTCCCAGTCTGATGCATGGGTGGTTTGCATTGGTATTTTCTCCCGTGACTGGTGAGCTTGAACATCCCTGTCTTTCTTTTGGCCGTTTAGGTTTCAAAGGGATGATTAGGGGCCTCCTACTCTTCCCTCCCCAAGGAAGGAAGTATTTTTTCCAGGGAGAGGCTGAGGCCCAGCAGAGACAAGGGTCTGGCCAGAGATCTCACAGAGATCGCACAGAAAGGCCCCAGCACGGGACTTTCCCCAGCAGAGGGAGCCCGAGGCGGCGGGGAGTGACTCAGGAGGCCTCGGCCCCCAGATGCAGCCCAGCTGGGCCCCTGGAGCAGCCGCTGGGGAGGGGAAGGGCTGCCCGAGGCCCCGCTGTCCCCTGGGGCCGCCTGAGAGCCCAGACGCTGGGCACACGCAGGAGGGCGGGCGGCTGCCATCCAGCCGGCACATTTCCTGGCCGCCGCACCCCTCAGGCCCCGGGGCCAGGCCAGGCTGGAGCCAGCCGGCTCAGGCAGAGGGGGTGTGGATGTGTGGGTGGACTGCCCTCCCGGCCTCTCTCTGGGCCCGGCTCTCGGTCCTGCTCCCCCAGTCCCTCGGTGTGGAAACTCTGGGAGTTTCTGTCTCCCATCGTCGTGTCTATTTCTCCTACTTCCTCACTCTCTTCTCTTTTTATTTGAGTTCTCCATCTCTCCCTTGATCTCCTGATCCCTGTGTCCTCCTGTGCCCTCCCCTCTGCACCCCTCCCCAGCCGCTGCTGCAGGCTTCCTGGGGCCCCACCTGAGGCATAGGCCATGTGACCCAGAGCCCTCTCTCGAGCCTCCTGCCCAACTGTCCTTCCTGGCCCAGGGACCAGATGGTGGAGTCCCAAACCCCCACTTGCCGGTCCTCAAGGGCCTGACCAGCTGGTCTGGCTCAGCCGTGGGCTCCTGCCTGGGGAGGGAGGTGGCTGGGCTCCTGCCATCTGAGGGGGACCGGCCAGGGGAAAATGCACTGGAGGCTTTGCAGCTGCTAGGCTGAGTCTCTGGGGGCTCCTTACCGCCCACCCCACCCCTGCATGCCCCCCCACCCACCACAAAGTAAGGCTCTTCCTCTGGCCAAGGAAACACCCCGCCCTCCCCCCCTCATTCTTTGTCTCATTTCTTCATGAGCTCAGCATGGCCTAGGGGGAGAGTCGGGATACAGGAGCTGCGCACCCAGGGTTTAAGGCCCCACGCCACTACTGTGTGACTCAGGGCAAGTGACGCCACCTTTCTGAGCCTCAGTTATTTTTTAAAAAATATATTTTTTAAGGTTTTTTATTTATTTCTAGGAGAGAGAGAGAGAGAGAGAGACAGCGTGAGCAGGGGAGGGTCAGAGAGAGAGGGAGTCACAGACTGAAACAGGCTCCAGGCTCTGAGCTGGCAGTCAGCACAGAGCCCGACGCGGGGCTCGAACCCACGAACCGCGAGACCATGACCTAAGCGAAAGTTGGATGCTTAACCGACTAAGCCACCCGGGCGCCCCTTAAAAAATATTTTTAATGTTTATCTATTTTTGAGAGAGAGACACAGAGTGTGAGTGGGGGAGGGACAGAGAGAGGGAGACTCGGAATCTGAAACAGGCTCCAGGCTCCAAGCTGTCAGCACAGAGCCCAGCAAGGGGTTAGAATTCAAGAACTGTGAGATCATGACCTGAGCCGAAGTCAGACGCTTAGCTGACTGAGCCACCCAGGCACCCCCTCAATTTTTTTAAATGTTTTTTTATTTATTTTTGATAGAGTGCAAGCAGGGTAAGGGCAGAGAGCAGAGGAGACACAGAATCTGAAGCAGTCCTGAGCCGAAATCAGATGCTCAACCAACTGAGCTGCCCAGGCACCCCTAATTTTTAAAATGCTTAGGGGCGCCTGGTGGCTCAGTCAGTTGGGTGGCCGACTTCGGCTCAGGTCATGATCTCACGGTTGGTGGGTTCGAGCCCCGCGTCGGGCTCTGTGCTGACAGCTGGCCCAGAGCCTGGAGCCTGTTTCAGTCTGTGTCTCCCTCTCTCTCTGACCCTCCCCTTCTTGCGCTGTCTCTCTCTCTCAGAAATAAATAAAACATTTCAAAAATGCTTAATTATTATTTTATTATTTTTAAATTTTTTCATGTTTCTTTTTTTTTTTTTTAATTTTTATTTATTTATTTATTTCTAGGAGAGAGAGAGAGAGAGACAGCGTGAGCAGGGGAGGGTCAGAGAGAGAGGGAGATACAGACTCTGAAACAGGTTCCAGGCTCTGAGCTGGCAGTCAGCACAGAGCCCGACGCGGGGCTCGAACCCACGAACCGCGAGATCATGACCTAAGCGAAAGTCGGACGCTTAACCGACTAAGCCACCCAGGCGCCCCTCATGTTTCTTTTTTGAGAGAGACCTCAAGCAGGGAAGAGGCAGGAGAGAGGGAGAGAGAATCCCAAGCAGGCCCTGCACTGTCAGCGCAGAGCCTGATGAAGAGCTTGAATCCACAAACTGAGATCATGACCTGAGCTGAAATCAAAGAGTTGGACGCTTAACCGACTGAACCACCCAGGGGCCCCTAATTCTTTATTTTTAAAATATTTCCCCAATGTTTATTTTTGAGAGAGAGAGAAAGACAGAGTGTGAGCGGGGGAGGGGTAGAGAGAGAGAGGGAGACACAGAATCTGAAACAGGCTCCAGGCTCTGAGCTGTCAGCACAGAGCCTGACACGGGGCTCAAACTCACAGACCACGAGGTCATGACCTGAGCCAAAGTCAGGTGCTTAACTGACTGAGCCACCCAGGCACCCCCAAAAGCCCCTAATTCTTAATTTTTAATACTGTCCAGCTAAGAGAAGCAGAACAGCCTAGTGATTAGTCCCACAAACAAAGTTAGAGACCTACTCTGTGCCAGGCACAGGGCCAGGTGCTGGGATCCAGCTGTGAATGAAACAAACATTCCCCCCATCTCCCCCCCCCGCCCCACCTCCTATGCTGTGAGGATTGCATAAATTAATCCTGGTCCAGTGCTTAGAGCAGCGCCCGTAGGGGGGAGGGGGAGGCAGGCATCAGAATGTGTTCCCTATTATTGCTGTGATGGTAAGAAGTATGTGAAAAGTAAAAAGGCTTCCTCCCCGCACCCCTGGCCCCCAGTCCTGCTTTCCTGGGGACGGGACTCTTGACACAGAAACAGACCACACCGAAGCTTGCCCTTTTCACCTGACAAAGCACCCTAGGTGCCCTCTCTTGTCAGAGGATATACGGGTCTATTGTGGGGTGGTTCCGCCATCTATCTTTAACCAGCCCTCTGCTGAGAGACCTCTGGGCTCTTTCTGTTCTTCCGCTAGTTTGAATAACACTGCGAGAGACATCCCTGTCCATACGTATTGAGCCTACGTGCAAACATTTCTGTAGAAAAGAGTCCTCGAGGTACAATTTCTGGGCCAAAAGGTGTGTGCATTAGACTTTTTGAGACTGAAAAGGCAGTGGACGCACCTGCATGAGACGGCGCTCTTCTCCCCACGTGGTCATCGTCCAGCTTTCTCATCTCTGCTCATCTGAGAAGGAAAAGATACTCTTCTATTTTTTAGGTTTCTTTATTTATTTTGAGAGAGAGAGAGCAGGTGCACATGCATGAGCGGGTGAGGGACAGGAAGAGAGGGAGGGAGAGAATCCCAGGCAGGCTCCGTGCTGTCAGTGCAGAGCCCAGCATGGGATCTCAGGAACTGTGAGCCAAAATCAAGAGTCAGACCTTTAACCAATTGAGCCACCCAGACGCCCCCGAAAAACACTGTCTTATGGTTATTTTTTAAATGTTTTTTTAATGTTTATTTTTGAGAGAAAGAGAGAGAGACAGAGCATAGTGGGAGAGGGGCACAAAGTGGGAGACACACAGAATCCGAAGCAGGTTCCAGGCTCTGGGCTGTCAGCACAGAGCCGGACATGGGGCTCGAACCCATGAACCACGAGATTATGACCTGAACCAAAGTCGGACGCTTAACTGACTGAGCCACCCAGGCGCCCATGCCTTTTGGTTATTTTAATTTGCAATTCCCTTAACATCAGAGGAGGCCGAACATCTTTTTGTGTGTTTAATGGTCATTGTCCTTCTATAACCTTTGCTAATGTTTGCAGGGAAACATCTACATTAAATGAGTGTTCAAAATACGTGACATTCTTGCAGAAGTAGAAAAGTGTCAGTCCTGGAATTATTCTGTCTCGGCTCATACAGCCACTTGGTGGGCAGGTGATGGAGCGTTTTTGATCTAGTGGAGAACTGGAATTTATAACCTTACCATTTTAGATTATACTTAGGAGTTTCCAGAATTCGAATGCATTTTGATTTTTCTGCGCACTGCTGCAGTGATTTTCTGAGTGAAAAGGGTTTTGGAGTGACTATTTTACTTTGCTTTGATTTCTGCAGCTTGTAATTGTGCCTTTTGAAATTTCCTTTTGGATGGTTTTGGCTTGTTATAACGTTTGATTTTTATCCATTTTTATGACTCCTACCAGATTGTTAACTGTATCAGCTGGGACTCTGGGGTGCAGTTCATAGAACTCAAACCCACATTGACTTGGGCTTAAGGGGAGGTTCTTGGCTCCCGTAGCTGAAAAACCCCGTGGGTGTGCAGCTTCAGGCATGGCTGGATCAGGCACTCAAATTATGTCCTGGGCAATCTGTCTCTTTTTCTGGGGCCTGCTTTCTTTTGTGTTGGCCTCCTTGTCCAGGGGTCTGTTTCCTCCTGGTCACAGCTTGGCCCCCAGCACCCCAGGCATATGTTCTACCCACTACGGGACCCCATGGGAAAGGGCGCACCCACCTGAGTTCACCAGCTTTTCCGGCAAAAGTGGGAAAAATTTTCATTGGCTGATCTTAGGTCACATGGCATCTCTTACCCAATCCCTGTGGCCAGGGTGGTTTCCGTGTTCCGATTGGTTAGGTTGGGCCGTGTGGCCACCCTTGGTGGTCTAGGTTCTCTTAGTCCCAGAAGCTCAGGTCTGAGTGCAGGGTCCGAGGTGCTGTAGGGGAAAGGGTGAATGGTGGGCTGGCAAAATCAAGTTCTGCATTACAGAACTTTGGAACAAAAGGTCTTCACTTCTTTGGTTTTGAGCATTGAATTGCAGTCATTTGCTCTAATCTGTTACCACTTAATTTCATTATTGTTTTGCTTTCTTTTATGGCTTTCCCCCATCTGTTTAGAGTCACACCAAGTAATACATTAATATATTCTTTTGGCAAAAGATCCTACTAACCTAGAAGTCTTCAGTAAGACATAAAGTCTCCCTTAACCATACCTCTCATTCCCACACCCCTAAGGGAACGTCAATTATGATTTTGTGTGCCTCCTCCTAGACCTCTGCGCACTCACTAACTACCTGCATGGATTTTTAAAAGTATTTTTAGTTTTGTATGCTTAGTTTTTTTTAATAATTATATTTTATGCTTCAGGCATCAAAAGCTGTACAAAAAAATCCTATGTGACAAGTCTCTTCTTCACCCCTTGCCGCATTCACTGAGTTCACGTCTCCTCCAGTAGGTACCATCTGTGGTTAATTTCTTGTTGATTCCAGGGAATTGTTATGCATGTGCAACCCATGACAAATATAATATATTCAAATGTAGGTCCTAAATTGCTTTTTTCTGTTAACAGTACGTCTTGGCCATTATTCTACACTTATGTGGGTTTGTTTAACCATTTCATTCTTTTTTTAAAATAATTTAAGTATTTATTCTTTTTTTAATTTTTTAACGTTTTTTTTTTTTAATTTATTTCTGAGAGAGAGAGACAGCGTGAGCAGGGGAGGGTCAGAGAGGGAGACACAGAATCTGAAACAGGATCCAGGCTCTGAGCTGTCAGCACAGAGCCCACTGCAGGGCTCGAACTCAGGAACCGTGAGATCATGACCTGAGCCGAAGTCGGATGCTCAACTGACTGAGCCACCCAGGCGCCCCTTAAATCTTTATTTATTCTTGAGAGAGAGAGACAGAGTGTGAGCAGGGGAGGAGCACAGAGAGAGGGAGACACAGAATCCAAAGCAGGCTCCAGGCTCTGAGCTGTCAGCACAGAGCCTGACGCGGGGCTCGAACCCACGAACTGCGAGATCATGACCTGAGCCGAAGTTCATGAGTTCGGATGCTCACCCAACTGAGCCCCCCGTCGCCCCTAATCATTTCATTTTTGATGGGTATCGTGTTTGTTTCTAATTTTTTCCCATCATAATCTCTGCTACAATGTGATTTTTGGGCAAACATCTCAGCTACGATGAACATCCTTCGAACACGTGCCAGTATTTCTTTAGTTATATTCCTAGAAGTGCAAGTGCAAGTTCTGGGTCAGCATATGCACATTTTTTTTACATTTTGATAGGACTTGCCAAATTGCCTTCCAAAAAGGCTCTACTGATTTGCACCACCTCTGACCGACAGTGGCTGAGTGTGCCCGCATCTTCGCCAATGCCAGATATTATCCGCCATTTACGAGTTTGCCAATCTGGTGAATAGGGAAGGATACTTTGTTGTCATTTGTATTTTCCTGCTGATTAGTGAGACTAGGCATCTTTCTGTGTGCTTAGTTTTTCGTCTGTGTTTGCCTATTTGCTCAGAGTGGTGCCTGTTCACATGGGACCAGACTTTGTCTTTGCCAGTGACCTTCATCTGTGCATTGAACAAATCACAGAAAAAAAAAATCACAACCGAAGACGTTCTACGTGTCAGGCACTGTTCTAGGTGCTCAGGAATACAGAGGCCAATTGACCCAAACCCTGCCCTCATGAAGCTCCCATTCTAGAAGCAGGAGACCTATAAAAACCCCTCAACCAAAGACAAAATTGTCTGATGATCGTAAGTGGAGACAAATGAAGGAGAAGGGAGAAGGGAAATACTTTAATTTGTCAGAGAAACTAGCTCCTTTGTTCTAGTACGTGTTAAATATTTTTCTCAGGTGGTCATTTGCCTTCCAACTACATTTAGAAATTTTGGTTGATGCAAACGTATTTTATGTGGCCAAATTTATAAATCTTTCCCTTTATGATTTTTTTTTTTTTTTTTTTTTTGCTTGGAAAGATTTTCTCCATCCTAAGACTATAAAACCATTTGCCCAGGTTTTCTTCTTCTGCCTTATGGATTTACTTATTCCATTTAAGTCTTTAATCCATCTGGAATTGTTTTCAGCATAAAGAGCAAGGAAGGGATCCAGCTAAATCGGTTAGCCAGTTGGCCCGTGACCACTCATTGAATAATCCATATTTTCTTTGGAGATTTGAAATGGCATCTGTAAAATGTATGAACCCTCCAGTGTGTTTGGGTCTGCTGTTGCACTTTGTGGCTACCCCTATGGCATACCGACCATTTAAATCACTATAATGTTGTATTTATGACATTTAGAAAGGTTGGCTCTTTTGGACAAATTACCTAACTTCTCGGGACCTCAGTTTCCACCTCTGTAAAAGAGAGATATCACCAAATTTGAAGGGTCTTTCTGACAATGAACAAATTAGCGGGCCGCTTTAGTCCAGGGGGCCAAGTAAGCCTCCTTGAGGAAATAATGTTTGAGCTGAAATCTGATCGACAAGGCAGAGAGCGCCTGGTAGAGAGAATAGCGAAGGCCAAGGTCCTGAGGCAGGAACTTGTTTAGTGTGTTGCAGCGCCTCTGGAGGAGACTGAGCAAAGGCCCAGGGAAATGGTGCCTCGTGGTGATGGGTTTGGCTGTCACCATGAAGGTACCAGAGAGCCGCAGCAGGATTGGGAGGGAGGGTGGAGCCCGTTGTCTCTGCCCCTGTCCCCACAGTCGATGGAGTCGCAGGTGGAGGAGTGGTACCGCGAGGTGGGAGAGTTGCAGGCGCAGACCGCGGCGCTGCCCCTGGAGCCGGCCAGTAAGGAGCTGGTGGGCGAGAGGCAGAACGCGGTGGGCGAGCGCCTGGGGCGCCTGCTCGAGCCGTTGCAGGAGCGCCGCCGCCTGCTGCTCGCCTCCAAGGAGCTGCACCAGGTGGCGCACGACCTCGACGACGAGCTGGTGAGGACCGGCGCGGGGACGGGGCGGGACCGGGGTTCCGGGGAAGAGAGGGTTGCGCCGATGGGGCGGGTTAGGAGGCCACGGGCGAGCGGGCCAGCCAGCGGCGGAGTGGAGGTTGGGAGTGGGGGCGAGGCCGTGGGACCTTGGCGAGTTCAAGGGCAGAGCTGACCGGGAGACCTCCTGACTGACACCGTGCGAGACTCAGTCACTCAAACCTTCCCTTACGCATTCAGTCGTTCACTTATCCACGCATTCATTCATTCACTTTTTCATTTACTCTCATTCATTGATTTATTCATGAAGCCATTTGTTTGTTCACTGACTCATCCTTTATTCCTTCCTTCACTGATTTATTACGACCTGATTATTCGCCCACCCCTCACTCATTCATTTTCGCATTTAGTCACTCACTTCCTGATTTGCCCAATCATTCATTTACTCCCGCATTTGCTCATTCACTTGATCATTATGGGCCCCGCTCTGTGCTTGGATGATAATGCCATCACGAGGGTGACCAAGACGGACCCCATTCCTGCCCATAGAGGGCTCAAGGATCCAAAGCGGGGAAACAGACTTCTCTCCAGACAGTGACAATCCAGGGAGATTAGGGCTGTTAGGAGGGAGTTAGGAGGCAACTGGCCAAGGTCCAGAGTCAGGGAGGGTTTCCTCGAGGAGGGGATGCCTGAGTGGAGACCGGAAGGAAGCGTCCCAGTGGAAGGGAATGTCAGGAAATAAGACGTGCCTGTGCAAAGGACAGAGGTAAGCATGAACCTGGCTTGAGAGAGAGCAAAGCAGAGCCTGTGAAGAGAGGGGGCTGAAGATGTGACCCGCCTCTTTGGTGAGGAAGGGCCTTAGATGCTGTGCAGGGGGCTTCTGGTTTAATTGGGATCCTTGGGCACCTTCTCCCCTTGACCTGCTCCATGTATCCTCCCCAGGCATGGGTCCAGGAGCGACTGCCCTTGGCCATGCAGACCGAACGAGGCAGTGGTTTGCAGGCTGTCCAGCAGCACATCAAAAAGAACCAGGTGAGCAGAGCCAGGGTGAGGGTGTGGGTTAGGACACATCAGGATACGAGAGAAAACAGCTCAAAGCAGTTAAGGCCAAAACCAGGAAATTCACTGGCTCTTGTGATGGAGAAGACTGCGATGGACAGCAGGTAGAGATGCATCCAGATAGTTCCACGATGTCACGAATCTCTCAACTCCCTGGGTGTGTGGGTGTGTGTTTCCGTGTTAGCTTTGTTCTCAGGCCAGCTCTCCCCTCCTGGTGGCGAAAGACCTCCAGCAGGTTCAAGTGTACATCCCACCAGGAAAACGGAAGAGGGTTTCTCTCTCAATATGTTCAACAATAGTCCCAGGGATCTCTCTTCCTGGCCAAGCTTGGGTCACATAGCCACCCCTGAAGTAATCATGGTGGCCCTGGATTTGTCTGCTCCGTTGGCCTGGTCTGGACTCAGGGCCCACTCTTGGAACCAGCAGGTAGGGGCAGCCTTCATCCCCTGGGCTGGGATGGAGACGAGGGGCTTCCTCTAGGGAAAGTCAGGGTCCCATGGGCAACAGTAAGAAGAACGGCTGTTGGGCAAGGACAGAGAGAAACAAGTGCAGATGAGAACTCAGACCACCCACAGGGAGAAAGGACGGAGATACTCAGCCAGAGAGTGCTGACTCCCCAGCTGATCACGGCCGGAGTGCTTTTGAGCACCTAAGATCTCTCTGGATCTCTGCGTACCTCTCTGGGCCTCAGTTCCGCTTCTGAATTTTCAAATTTTCAAATCACTTAGCTGAGGAACTTTTCAGTCATAGCAACTCAGTCCAAGCCTAGCGTAAGACTCATAAAAGAGGAATACTACTACTACTATTACTACTACTACTAATTACACATTGATTAAAAGACTCACCGTGTGCGAAGTGCCGCCCGAGGGGGTTATGTGGGTTAATTTAATCCCCACAATAACCCTATCAGACACCTCTTCTCATTACCCCCTTTGCCAAAGAATATGAGCGGAGAGAATGAGCCCTGAGGGATGGAGGGGAGGTGGGGTGGGTTGATAAATTATTCTCAAAGGTTTGTGACCATCCTGCACAGATGGGAGTTTTTTAGATTTTGCTTTTTTTTTTTTTTTTTAAGTTTGTTTATTTTGAGAAGAGAGAGCACGAGCAGGGGAGGGCAGAGAGAGGGGGATAGAGAGAATCCCAAGCAGGCTCCGCTCAGCATGGAGCCTGACTGTGGGCTCGATCCTGATCATGACCTGAACCGACATCAAGAGTTGGATGCTTAGCCGACTGAGCCCCCCAGGCACCCCAGATTTCATGTCTCTATTTCGATGAAAACACTCGGCTCTTGGCAGTGCTGGGGACAAGCGGAAGTGGCCCATCGTTTTCACAGTCAAGGCAAGCAGTCAAGTGCATTTCATGCTTAACACTGGGGGCACTCAGCTGTGCGTGCACAAGAGTGCTGGATGCTCGGGAGCTGATAGACAAGAGATGACAGCCGGTACTGACTGAGCACCTACTGCATACCAGGACAGTTCTGAGTGCGCCATACTAACACCACCACAAGGTGGACGTTACGGGTCACCGCTGGCCATGTGCTGTTGGCAAGTTCCTCAACCCCTCCGTGCCTCGGCTTCCCCATCTGTAAAGTGAGACAGAATGAAGTCAGACTCCTGGAGCTACAGTGAGGACTAGATTGAGCAGCTGCATCATGCAAAGCCCTTGCTTAGCAAAGTGCCTGGCAGGTAGCAGGTGCTTGGTGTCCGCTAGTATCACTTCCATTTGCAAGTTGAGGACCCTGAGGCACAAGCCAAGGAAGGCACCCAGCAAGTACAGAGCTGCTTGAGGGAAACTTCGAAGGCCTGCCCTGGGTACACAGTGTACCCACGTGTAAAAAGAGTTGCACACGTCACTGCCCGTGAGTTACACAGCCACTGCCCCTAAGCAGCCTGATTCTCAGCCTGTTTCAACCATTAGAGGGTATCTTACACCACCAGGTGGCTTGGTTGAGAGCACAGTCTCTGGAGCCAGCGTCCTGCGTTCAAATCCTGTCACCCCCTTACTCATTGCTTGTTTTTCCACCTGCAACACCAGGGGTATGAGTGAGCGAGTTACAGCGAACTGCCTCCGTCGTACCTGGCGCGGGGGGGAGGGGAGATCTGCAGGGGTTTCTGATTCGCTCCGTGGGCCGCGCGATCGCGGTCCTGCGGGGCCTCGGAAGGCCCCTCTCCACCCACACCCGCACCTCCCGCCCCCAGGGCCTGCGGCGGGAAATCCAGGCGCACGGGCCGCGGCTGGAGGAGGTGCTAGAGCGCGCGGGCACGCTGGCCTCGCTGCGTAGCCCGGAGGCCGAGGCCGTGCGCCGCGGTCAGGAGCAGCTGCAGGGCGCCTGGGCAGGACTGCGGGAGGCGGCGGAGCGGCGGCAGCAGGTGCTGGACGCCGCCTTCCAGGTGGAGCAGTACTACTTCGACGTGGCGGAGGTGGAGGCGTGGCTGGGCGAGCAGGAGCTGCTCATGATGAGTGAGGACAAGGGCAAGGTGCGCCCGGGCCGGGGGTGCGGGGGGCCTGGGGGCGCGGGAGCCCGGGGCCGGCCGCTGCCGCCTCATCGCGGGCGCCGTGTGCCCCCAGGACGAACAGAGCACCCTGCAGCTGCTCAAGAAGCACCTGCAGCTGGAGCAGGGCGTGGAGAACTACGAGGAGAGCATCGCGCAGCTGTCGCGCCAGTGCCGGGCGCTGCTCGAGATGGGGCACCCGGACAGGTGGGCGGGCGGGAGGCGGGCGGGAGGGGGGAGGGCATGGGGAGCCGGGGCGGGGCCCGTTCTTAAGGAATGGTCCGGCGGGATCTGAACCATGGTTGGTGGAAACTGGGACACGGTCCCAAATTGGACATTGGGGTAGGAGGGGCCCTCACTGTCGCGCGCTGGAGCCTTCGGATTTCAGCGCGGGGTGGGAGCCCCGAATGGAGGGGCAGTGCCCAGGGGTGCTTGAGAGGGTGAGGCCAGGGGTACTGGGATTTGAGTGTAGGGGTGGGAGGTGACGCCTCAGACTGAGGAGAGAAGGAAGAGCTCAGGACAGGGAAGGGCCCTCTTCCTGGCCAGGGTCTGGAAGTACAGAAAACCTTGGAGTGCTGTGATTGGGCATAGCCTGGGACCTCCTGGGTGGCCGGCGTATGGCCTCCCTAAGGTTAGTAGCGGCCACCTCTGGGAGGCCTGGACGAGGGGTGGGACCTGAGAGGGGACACAGAGTTAGACTTCTGTCCTCCTGGGCCAGGAGATGGACTGGAGGTGAGGTGGCTTGGCTGGGGACCCAAGCAGGGAGTCGGGAGCCCCTCCCCCCAGGTTACCGGAGAGGCAGGGAGTAGGACCACAGAGAGGCAGGGGGAGGGGGAGAGGGGGCAGTGAGCTTGTCAAGCTTAGGGAAGCAGTTTTACCCTGAGCGCCAAGATGCAAGTATTGGGTTCACTGAATCCAAGTCTTGCAGAAAGCAGAGCACCGCCCCCCCTCCCCGAAAGAGTCCGAGCAGGCACTACTGTGGCTGAAAGTTCAGAGCAAACACAGCCCTGCCCTGAGAGGGGGTGGCAGGGGGTCACAGCTCTGTCCTGGAAGTCTCAGGGGGCTCCATCCCTGCCCCTCCCTGTGCCCCATCAGCGAGCAGATCAGCCGCAGGCAGTCTCAGGTGGACCGCCTCTACGTGGCGCTCAAGGAGCTGGGTGAGGCACGCAGGGTGAGCCTGGAGCATCAGTACTGGCTATACCAGCTCAGCCGCCAGGTGGATGAGCTCGAGCACTGGATCGCCGAGAAGGAGGTGGTGGCTGCTTCCCCCGAGCTTGGCCAGGACTTCGAGCACGTCACGGTGAGCACCATTAGTAATAATATCAACACCAGTGGCTCTTGTGTATGCTACCAAGTTTCTCTGGGCCTCAGTTTCCCCAGTTTCCCCAATCTGAGGATAGTAATAGCACCCACCCCATGGCTCTTTTGTGAGCCCAAAGAATTACCAGAATGTAAGGCACTTAGGATGATACTCAGCACACAGTGTCAAAGATAGTGTCAATTACTATTATCTGATTATTTTTTCCTGACGCTGTCATTGGTACAGAGCCAATCCTCGATAAGTGTTAGATATTACTTTTTATCATGACCGTCATCATCGTCGTTATTGTTATTACTCTCACATGCTCCAAGATGGTGGGCGGGAGGGGGCTCCTGTGTCCAGGGCCTTTGCGCATGCTGTGTTCCTGGTGGCAGGTGCTGCAGGAGAAATTCTCCGAGTTCGCCAGTGAGACGGGTTCGGCAGGGCGGGAGCGGCTGGCGGCCGTGAACCAGATGGTGGATGAGCTGATTGAGTGCGGCCACACGGCGGCGGCCACCATGGCCGAGTGGAAGGACGGGCTGAACGAGGCCTGGGCCGAGCTGCTGGAGCTTATGGGCACGCGGGCCCAGCTGCTGGCAGCCTCTCGGGAGCTGCATAAGTTCTTCAGCGATGCCCGAGAGCTTCAGGGTCAGATCGAGGAGAAGCGGAGGCGACTGCCCCGCCTGACCGCCCCGCCCGAGCCGAGACCCAGCGCCAGCTCCATGCAGCGGACCCTGCGCGCCTTTGAGCATGACCTGCAGCTCCTCGTGTCCCAGGTGGGGCGCCGGTGGCCAAGAGGGGAGGTGGGAGGGCCTGGACAGCGTGGCCAAGGGATGCCGGGCAGCAGAGCAGGCAGACATCAGGCTGCAGGGCAGATCGACATTAGACAACAGAACAGATGAAAACAGACCACAGAACAGGGAGAAGTGAGATGATGGGGCAGGTAGAAAACCTACTTATTGCATGGTGCATAGAAGTCAGGCAGTGTGAGGAAAAGGGGGTACAGCACATCTGATAGAAATGGGACAGTGTTTCCAATGGCAGGAGGTTCTCCTAATCCAGATGGAGAGCCTAAAGGAAATTTCAGAGGGTTAAGAGAAGTTTGGCTGTGAGGCAGATAGAAATTTGATAGAAGGTATGGTACTCAGGTGGTATGATTTTCCTGAAAGAACTTTGATGGGAGTGGGTTTAATGGAAATGGCAGTGGAGCTGTTAGACTGTCAGAGTGTTAGAATTCAAGCAGAGAGACTGATTGTGACTAGGCAGTGGATCTGATAGAATATGGTGGTCATGCCAAAAATGAAATCAGGCGGCTGAACCAATAGAGAGTGACCAGCGGGTCTGATAGAGCTCACACGGCAGTCAGTAGAAATTGAGTAGGAGACCTAATAGTAACTAAATAGCCATTCTGAAGGAACTGGGGCAGTAGGTAGTGAATCTGGGGAAAAAAAAAAAAAAACTGACTGGAGAAAAAAAATGGACAGACAGCATGTCTACTCAACATCAGGGTGGAGAGAGGTTTCCTGAAGGAAATCAGATCGGTTTGTACTGAGGCAGAGGCAGACCCAGTGGAAGCAGGGCTCTCAGACCAAAAGAAATCAGGCAGCGGACTGAAAGAAACCTAGTCGTAGGTCCTAAAGCAGGCAGAACGCAGGTGAGTCAATGACAAACAGGCAGCTGAAGTGAGCGAAATATGGTAGTGGGTCTAAAAAAAATCAGAAAATGGGCAAGCCAAACAGAAATCAGGCAGTGGATAAGGGGAGACCCAGTTGTGGGATCACAAGGGTGCTGGCTCATTGCACCTGGCCAGCTAAGGACGAAGAGGGCGCGGTCTGGACCCGTGGAGGGGTGGGGGGCGCCTAGACCTTTGGGCCGGGGCTCTGCCCGTGGAGGGCGGGGCCTGGATCCTGGGGGCGGGGCTTGGACCCGTGGGGGCGGGGCCTGGACCCCAGGGAGGGCATGCGCTGGACCTGGCGTGCACCACAGGTACGGCAGCTGCAGGAGGGGGCAGCCCAGCTGCGGACGGTGTACGCGGGTGAGCACGCGGAGGCCATCGCCAGCCGGGAGCAGGAGGTGCTGCAGGGCTGGAAGGAGCTGCTGGCAGCCTGTGAAGACGCCCGCCTGCACGTCAGCTCCACGGCCGACGCGCTGCGATTCCACAGCCAGGCCCGTGACCTGCTCTCCTGGATGGACGGCATCGCCGGCCAGATTGGGGCAGCTGACAAGCCCAGGTGCCCCTCATCCCACCTCGGGCTCCCTACCTGCCTCTGGGCACCCCCCATCCCCCGCAGCCCATCAGCAGTCCCCTTCCCTTAAGAAATCTCAATAGCAATTGCCAGGCACAGGACGAAATGCTTCATGTGTATTATGACCCCTTGTCAGGCCTGGCCTTGGCAACTCAGGGCATTCTCTTGCCTTCTGGCCTTCCCAGTTGCCCACTGCTGCACTCCCTGTGTCACATCACGGGGTGGGCTGCAGCCAGGATAGGGACAGCGAGGCGTGGGACTGCATTTGTGGCTTAACCTAGAGGGTAGTGGGCACTGATTTATTGCTGGTGTGCCGCGTCCATGTGAGTGGCCAATGGAAGCCCATCCCGCGGTGACCGGGCCCCAAGGGCTTTGCATCACTTGGCCCCAGAAGTTGCATTCGCTGAAGAGGAGACAAAGATTACACGGGAGGTTTTGGGCAGTAAACCTGCACTCCCATCTGTCAGCCCAGGAGCCCCCACCTGTCTGCCAGGGAGGCTGGGAAATGTAGTCCAGCAGCGAGTCCAGGTAGACAGGGATTTGGAGCGTGGTGGACACCGAGCATTATTTCTGTGACTGTGGGGCCTCGCCTACGTTCATTTACTCAGCAAATATTTCTTGAATGCCTACTGTGTGCTGGATGGTGAGCAAGGCCAAGCTGCTTCCCTGATGCTGCTTACCTTTTGAGCGTAGAGACAGGCAACAAATAAATTAAAAAGCACCTAATATTACTTCAGATAGTAATAAGTGCTCTGAAGACAAAGCAAGGTGAGGGGATGAGGTGCTAGCTGGCGAGGCCTCTCTGAAGATGTGACATTTGACTGGAGGCCTAAAGGAAGTGATGGTGAGCTGGGTAAAGTAATGGGGGGAACGATTTTCCAGGTGGAGGGATCAGCAAGTGCCAAGACCCCGAGGTAGGTTGTAGTTTGAGGAGGAGCTAGACAATCATTACGGCTGGATGGAGTGAGGAGGGGGATGGGGGAGTAGAGAGCGGTAGGAAATAGGGCACGGTGAGGAGTTTGCCTTTTTCTTTGAGACGGGAGCGTGGGAGACTTTATTTACCACAGGGGCGTCATGTGCTATAAGGTGCATTTGAGAAAGATTACTCCAGATGCCTTGTGGGGAAAGGAGTACAGAGAACAGAGGTAGAAACAGGTGGACCAGCCAGGAGGCTGCTGCTATAATCCAGGTGAGAGATGATGGTGGCTTGGGTCAGTGTGGTGGTTGTAGATGGGGAGGAGCGATTCCTCTTAGGAATTAAAAAAATATATTTCCTTAGGAAAAATGTTAAATGTACACAGAAGTAGTGATAACGGTACAGTGAACCCACCTGCAGAGAGTGAACACCCATCAACGTTTGGCCCGTCTTGTTTCATCTGTACGCTCCCCGACACCCCCCCCACCCCCACCCCTTGCTGGGTTCCTTTAAAACAAAGTCTCAGAGGTCTGGTAGCATTTCACCAGAAATGCTAGGGTGTGTTTTAAAGTTGAAATGTCCAGTCTGATGGATGAAGTAGCTTCAGGGGCTGAGAGAAAAAGAGGAGTCATGGATGAATGGGTGAATTTACTGAGATAGAGAACTTCGGAGGAGGGCACTTTGGGGAAATCGATCATTCCAGACTTACTGAGTCTTAGGCAGGAATCATCATAATTCAGAATCTTCAGAAGTAAGTTTGGCCATATTAAGTGTTACAAAGCTATGCTTGGTGACTGGTGGGAACTTCAGAAGTTTGGGATTTGTTTTGGACATAGATACCTGAGGACAGTACTGTCTGATAGACACATAATGCAAAAGCCACAGGTGTGATCCATATATATAATTTAAGATTTTCTTCTGGACACATCAGAAAAGTACAGGGGTGCCTGGCTGTCTCAGTCAGTGGAGCATGCAATTCTTGATCTCAAGGTTGTAGGTTTGAGCCCCATGTTGGGTGTAGAGATTACTTAAAAAAATTTTTTTTTAACTCAATAAAAAAGTACAAAGAAGCAAGTGAAAATTAATTTTAGTGATTCATTTTATTAACCCAAATACATATCATTTCAACATGTAGTCAATATTAAAATTATTGAGGGGCACCTGGCTGGCTCAGTCGGTAGAGCATGCTACTCTTGATCCCGGGATCATGAGTTCGAGCCCCATGTGGGGGGGAGGGGGTAGAGCTTACTTTAAAAAAATTAAGAATATTTTTTAATGTTTACTTATATTTGAGAGAGAGAGACAGAGTGTGAGCAGGGGAGGGGCAGAGATAGGGAGACACAGAATCCGAAGCAGGCTCCAGGCTCTGAGCTGTCAGCACGGAGCCTGAAGCGGCGCTCCAACCCATGAACCATGAGATCATGACCTGAGCCGAAGTCAGATGCTCAACCGACAGCCACCCAGGCGCCCCAAGAAGCATAGCTTTAAAAAGTTAGAAAATGAGACCTTGACACCTGAGGTTTGAATCCTCAGAGTGTGCCATTTGAGCACCTTGGAAAAGGCTGGAATCATGGAGTCAGTGCAGAGCTTGGCCCCTCGGCACCTGGTCTGAGAAGGTGGGTGTCCTGAGATGCTGTGGAACAGCCGGCTCAGGGATTTGGGCTCCTCCGGCAGTTGCATCTGCCCTGGGGGCTGGGGGAGAGGCTCCCCGAGGCTCAGAGTCCTGCCACCTCCCCCCCCCCCTCAGGGATGTATCGTCAGTGGAGGTGCTCATGAACTACCACCAGGGCCTGAAGACTGAGCTGGAGGCTAGGGCACCCGAGCTGACAGCCTGCCAGGAGCTGGGGCGCTCTCTGCTGCTCAACAAGAGCGCCATGGCTGATGAGGTGGGAAGGGGCGCGGGGGTCCCCCTCTGCCATCCGTGCCCGTTGGAGCGGGAGCTCCCCTTGACGCCTCTGCCACCCATCCGCCACTCCCAGATCCAGGCACAGCTGGACAAGCTGGGAACCAGGAAGGAGGAGGTGTCAGACAAGTGGGACCGCCATTGGGAGTGGCTGCAGCAGAGTGAGTGGGGGCCCAGACGCATGGGGTTCAAGCGTGCAGGGACTGGCATGCTTGGAAAGGCCCAGAGATGAGACCGGGCATGCTTCGCGCACCGCTCATGGGTGTCCAGCAGCAAACATGAAGGCCTGGGGGGGCGGGGGGTGGACAAGAGGACTGCTCTGCCATTGACTCCCTGGTGGAGGACACCCAGGGGAGAAGCTGGTGCCCTCCCCCCAATACCCCAGCCCCTCTCATTCGTGCAGAGTCCAGAGTGGTCAGGGCTGGGATACAGGAAGCCGGAGGGCGTGGAGGGGGTGCGGAGGGACAGAGAACGCAGCTAGTGCCCCGTGAAGGGCCCACAGGTGCACCCATCGCCCTCACCCCCCCGATGTCCCTCCTCAGTGTTGGAAGTGCACCAGTTTGCCCAAGAGGCAGTGGTGGCCGATGCCTGGCTGACGGCCCAAGAGCCGCTCCTGCAGAGCCGGGAGCTGGGCAGCAGCGTGGATGAGGTGGAACAGCTTATCCGGCGACATGAGGCCTTCCGCAAAGCGGCTGCAGCCTGGGAAGAAAGGTTCAGCTCTCTGCGGCGCCTGACCACGGTCAGCACCCGAGACCCTGCCCCAGCCACCCTCCCCCGTCACCCACCCCCGTCCGTCTGTATGAGACAGACATACCAGGACCCGAACTTGGGGCTCAGTGCTGTGTTGAGTGAGGGCTAAGACAGATCCTCACCGGCTCACAGTCCAGTGGGGGAAGAGGAAGGGGGTGGGGGTGGGGACAGACCTGCCACCAGACAGTGACAGCCCAGGGCTGGAATGGGGGAAACACAGGTGCTGTGGGAGCCCAGAGCACGTGTCCTGGCGTAGACGGGAGGCGATCTGAGTGAGACCCTTGCTTCAATGTCCTGGGTTGGGGGGCATTCAGGAAGGACGCAGCGGGGGGTCAGAAAGTCACCTAGAGAAAGTGATTATTTAGCGGATTCTTAACACTAGACGTTTGCCAAGGAAAAAAGGAACTGAGTTCCCGGCAGGGGGGAAACATGGACGCAGGCCTGCACAACCTTGCTTTTTCAGTAATAGAAACTGCTAAACTGCATGGTGAGGCAAGCAACCCAGGGGCCTCTTCCCAGTCCCGCCCCCCCACCACGCCCCTTTCCCTGACCTTGGCCTCTCCGTTCCCAGATAGAGAAGCTCAAGGCGGAACAGAGCAAGCAGCCCCCGACGCCCCTCCTGGGGCGCAAGTTCTTTGGAGACCCCACGGAACTGGCGGCCAAGGCAGCGCCCCTACTGCGGCCAGGGGGCTACGAGAGGGGCTTGGAGCCCCTGGCTCGTCGGGCCTCGGACACACTGTCCGCGGAGGTGCGGACCCGGGTGGGGTACGTGCGCCAGGAGCTCAAGCCCGAGCGCCTCCAGCCGCGCATCGACCGGCTGCCGGAGATCCCGGGGAGGGTGGAGACTCCAGCCCCGCCCGCCGCACCCGAGGAGGCGGCGGAGACCCCCGGGGCCCTCGCGGCGGCGGAGCAGGTCCGGCCGCGGCCAGAGCGCCAGGAGTCGGCTGATCGCGCCGAGGAGCTGCCCAGGAGGCGGCGACCGGAGCGGCAGGAATCGGCAGATCAATCCGAGGAGGCTGCGCGGAGGCGACGGCCGGAGCGGCAGGAGTCCGCGGACCACGAGGCGGCACACAGCCTCACCCTGGGCCGCTATGAACAGATGGAGCGGCGGCGCGAGCGGCGCGAGCGGCGGTTGGAGAGACAGGAGTCCAGCGAACAGGAGACGCCTACCAGAGGAGAGCTGGCCAAGGGGTGAGGCCCTCAGGTGCCCGGGGAGTGAGGGAGAGGGGACACGGAGACCTCCTGGAGCCAGGCAGGCCCCGAGGGGGAGGGCTTCTGGGGCTCAGAACTGCTTACTATCCTGGTACCCATTTTGCAGAGGTGTAAACAGACTGAAAGAGGTGAGGGGAGGTGCCCATGCTCCCACGCTGGCAGTTCTGTTGAAGGAAAGGACTTAGCCGCCGAGTTCTGGCCCTTGGTGGCCCAGTTCTGCCAAGGTGGCCCAGGCAGGGATTTTGTCCTCTCTGCACCTCAGTTTCTCTACTGGGCTAATGGTGAAACCATTTTCTAATCCATTATGACAGCCTTTCTCCACCTTATAAACTGGGGGCTCCTGGCATCTCTGTTTTACGGATGGGGCAACTGAGGCTCAGAGAGGGCAAGTCGTTCAGTTTGGATGAAGCAGGACTGGAACCCAGGCCTTTCAGAGTCCAGTGTTGTTAACCATTGTGATGGACAGATTGACCCTATCAGCTGATAAATACGTTTTGGAGACAGTGAGCTCTTGACCCCTTTTTAATTCTGCTGAGTCCCCCATTCTGTATGTGGTATGTGCTGGAGAGAGCAGTGGCCAAACTGTCCTCAGCCCGGCTTTGGTGGAGATCCTAGTCCAGTGGGGGAAACACTGGATAGTGACGACCCAAAGTGACCACGGCTGGGACGGGGGAAGTCCGAGGGGGTTGGGATCTCAGGGGGTGGGTGGGGGGGAAAAAGGCAACATAGTGTTTAAAGGCTTGAAGGCACCAGTTTGGATGTTTCTCTGGTTAAAACTCAAAGGAGAGGTTCTGTCTTCCTGCAGACATGTCCCAAGTCCCTATGGTGTATAAGCCAAGCACTAGGAAGGTAGCTTCAGGAGCAGACAGGCGCCCGGTGCCCGGCATCTCAGGCTAGGAGATAGAGGCTTCTCCAGCCAACCAAGCTGGTCCCTGGGAGAGGGCACCCCAGTTCATTGGGTCTTCCGGCCTCCCCTCCCAGGAAGGCCACCCTGGCTGACATCGTGGAGCAGCTGCAGGAGAAAGAAGCAGGCCCAGGGCTCCCTGTTGGGGTAAGTTGAGCCTCAGGATGGGTGGGGGTATGGGGAACCCTCTCCTCAGAGCAGGAGCCAGGACCCAGGAACACCAATGCCTAGCCCTGCTTCCCGCCCCCCGCCCATCTGGACCCTGCAGAGATTCTCAGGGGGTGAGGGAGAGGGCCCCCAGATGCCTCCCACAATCTGAAAATCTCTCCTTAAGAAAGATAAGGCCACCAACCTAAGGAGAATCCTACCCACCTCTACACACAGATTCCACACTCTTCCCACATCTGTCCTGGACTTTCTCTAGCCTGGTGGGGGTCTCAGTTATCCTCGCAGACACACACACACACACACACACACACACACACACACACACACACACAGAAGTCCCAGATTCCTCCTACAGACAGCTGGGACACCAACGTGCCTGCACTCCCAACCTCCACAGAGCTAGCGCTTTCCTCCCTAAGATCGAGAGCGACTCCGAACCCAGGAGTCCTGACAGACTCACTCCCGACACCGATGGGGCCCCTAAAAGTTGGGTCTCCAGCCCCGAGGCCCTCCCATACTCGCCTCCAAGACAGATGGGACCCCCAGACCCGTGAGTCCCCCCAGACAGATGGCCCCAACACCCCCCCTATGGACAGCACCCCTCTTCCCCCTCCCTTCACACAGCCGTCGCTGCCTCAGCCTCGCGAGCTTCCCCCAGGCCGCCTGCCCAACGGGCTTGAGCCGCCCGAGCGGACACCTCGGCCGGACCGGCCGCGGGCGCGGGACCGGCCCAAGCCGCGACGGCGGCCGCGGCCCAGAGAGGGTGGTGAGGGCGGGGGAAGCCGGCGCTCGCGCTCCGCCCCGGCCCAGGGCGGCTCCGCCCCCGCGCCTCCGCCACCGCCCACTCACACAGTGCAGCACGAGGGCTTCCTGCTGCGCAAGCGCGAGCTCGACGCTAACCGCAAGTCGTCCAACCGGTGAGCGCGTGGGCGGGGTTTTGGAAGGCGGGTCCCAAGCTCAGAGTGTCCAATAAGTGAATAGATGGGAGTGGGGGGGTGGTACTAAGTTTACTGGAATCTTATGGGTGGCGGGGGTAGGCGGGGCCTGGAGAGGGGCGGGGCTCCAAGGACTCGAATCTTTGAACCAGAGCAGCGGCAACTAAACTGAAGGTTTAGTCCGGTGACCGGGGGGGTGGGACTTAGGTGGGAGCTGGACCGGAAAGGAATAAAATGTTTTAAGTGTAAATAAATTGCCACCCAACTCATAGCAACCAACTCAGGAGTTAACTATATAGAGCTAACAGCAAATTGGATTTGGGTTCTAGTCTACAGGGTTCCAATGGCTTGCTCATCCAACCAATGAATGGGGTGGATCCACCCTCAAAGTTTCACATTGTTGTTGGGGTGGGCGGAGAGGTCTGAAAAGGGGCAGATCCCAAGCTCTGAGGTCTAAGGTAGGGGGCAAATACAGGTGTCTAAATAGCGACTTACTCTTGGAGGCCAGCTCATGTTTGTCCAACGCATTTTTTGTCCTACTGGGAGGCAGAATCTGGGGAGAGGTGGAGCCAAAAAAGGGAGGCGCAGGATACGGAGCCAAGTGAGGCCTATGTCCAAGGTGTGCAATGGGCAAAACAGGTTGAGATTTTGCCCCGAGACAGTCTTTCTTCCTTGTGGTGAGGCTGAGGTGGGAATAAAGAGGCACTTTCTGTGTATTTCACTCGAGAGACTTCCTCCTCCGTTGAGGCGTTGGCTGAATAGGGAGATAGGAATTCCTCATCCCAGACTCTAGACGCATAGATCTCCTTTCAGGGGATTCCACGGTGGGTGGAGGAGTAGCAAGGTACATGCCTAAGCAAAGGCTTATGGAGAAGACAGCTTAGTCTTGCCTTCAGGAATTTCAGTATGGGAGGGGATATGGAAGGGCAAGCCCAGCAGGGGTCAGCATAAGGCTTGGAACTGAGAGTCTTAGAATCTCAGCTCAGGAACATCCATAAGGAAGAGACACCCCAGACATATGGCCCAACTAGGGCAGAGGCCCAGAAGAAGGAAGGCTCAGGCGTTTTCAGCCATGAAAGGTATTAATGAAGAGTTCCCAGGCAGAGTGCTGTGACTCTGCCTTGAGCCCCATATCGTCACCCCAGGTCTTGGGTGAGCCTGTACTGCGTGCTCAGCAAGGGGGAGCTGGGCTTCTACAAGGACGCCAAGGGTCCGGCGTCTGGGGGCACACACGGCGGGGAGCCACTGCTCAGCCTGCACAAGGCCACCAGCGAGGTGGCTAGTGACTACAAGAAAAAGAAGCACGTCTTCAAGCTCCAGTGAGCCCCCCAATGGGCAAGGGGGAGGGATCCAAGGCCCAACTCCCTCCCACCCCCACCCACCCCCAGCAATACCCTGCTTCCCTGGAGGATAGTTGGTGGATGGGTGGGCCGGGCCCCTGCCCCAGATTCTCCAAGTTCTGTGTCCCCCTCCTACAGGACCCAGGATGGCAGCGAGTTTTTGCTCCAGGCTAAAGATGAGGTGAGATCTGGTCCTTTCTCTCCCCTATCTGGACCTCAGGAGCTACCTGGCTGGCTGGTTCCTGGCCCAGAGTGATACAACTGTGAGCCAGAAGCACAGGCCAGAGTCACCAGGCTATGAATGGAAAAGCCCACTGACAATGAGAGCCCAGAGGAAGTTCCTAACCTAAGGAGGGGGGGAGGGGAAGCAGGGATCTGGAGGGCTGTCTGGAAGCCCCAGGGCAAAGTCCAGCCTCCTTGCCTTGGCCCCTGAGGCACCCCTGGAAAGATAAAGGATGGGAGTTTAGCTAAAATGGGGTGATACCGGCAGAGAAAAGAGCATGTGCAAAGAACCAGAGGCACAGAAATCCAAAGCATTAACTGTGTTGGTGGAGGGTTCAAGGAGGAAGGATCCCAGAGAGGTTCCCAGGAGCTGGATCTCACAGAGCCGGTGGGCCATTTGAAGGAGGTTGAAGTTTGTCCTAAGGGCATTGGGCAGCCATGGTAGAGTTTGAGCAAGATTGGGGGTAGAGGTTACAGTGATATGTAAGAAAGATCCTTTGGCAACAATGTGCAGGGTAGATTGGGGAGAGGGAGAGAGGAGGTGTGGAGCCCAGGAGGCAACCGGACAGGGAGGGCATGGGAGGGCACAAGGCTGGCCCCCAGCCGGCCTGTGGGGAGGGGAGGAGGTGGGTGAGAGTGAACCTTGGGACTGAGGCGTGGCGAGGAGCAGGCTTGGAGGTGGTTTAAAGAGATGTCAAAAATCATGCTCTTCATCTCATTCATTCTTACCAGCCGCTCTGGGGTAGGCCTGTATTCTCTCCATGCCAATTTATTTTTAAAACGGAGATAAAAATAGTTTTCCATTCTAGGGTTCTTGTGAGAATTAAGTTGATACAAACAGAGCACTTACCTGGCCTGGTAAAGGTCAGTGCTCTATAAATGTCGCCGAGTTATCATTGTTTATGTTGTTGTTTATAGTGGCAGTTAGATATACTCCAGTTCCATAGGATTAAGTGAATTAATCCACAGAAGCACTCACAACAGAGGCTGGCACGTATGAAGTGCTATGTGACGATTTGCATCGTTATTACCCCTTCTAATAGACTGGAAAACGCAAGTTCAGATGCCAGTCCGATTCCAGGTTCATCTATTACTCAGTCCGCCTTCTTCCAAATCCGGACTCTGTGCCCTGTTTCTCTCCCCAGGAGGAGATGAACGGCTGGCTGGAGGCTGTGGCCGCTTCAGTGGGAGAACACGCTGAGATCGCCCGCTGGGGGCAGACACTACCCACCACGTCCTCCACGGACGAGGGCAATCCCAAGCGGGAGGCAGGGGAGCGCAGGGCCAGCGGGCGCCGGAAGTGACTTCCCACCCCCTGGGCCTGACACATGTCCCCGCCCCTTCTCTCCGCACTGTGGGCACAAAGACACTTTCTCTTCCGCAGGGGCGGGAGCCTCTTGTTCCACCAACAATGCGGATGCGCCAAGATGGGCACTGGAAAGGAGGGGATTTCTGCACTCCAGGAAGTGGTGGGGGGATTGCTGCCCCTATAGCCATATCTCGGCCCCTTCCTGCTCGCCACCCCACCCCAGGTGCTGGGGCTCCATTATTTTTATGCAATAACTGAGTTTGGGCGGGGCGGGTAAGGGGCCAGTTGAGCCAAGCCCCCTGCCCCGATCCCCAGATCCTGCCCCAAGAAGCTGGGGTGGTAGGGGCGATAATTCCTGCCGCCCTCTCCGCCCTAGGGATGGGCACGGGGCCGCTGGTGAGGTCCCCTGGACCATCCAGGGTGCTAGGGGGTGGGGAGGGGACGCCTCCTCCCTGCCTTTACCTCACTTCCAATGCTGCCTTGATCTCTGTCTGGGAAGGAGGAGTGAAGGGGCCTTAGCCCCTGCACTCCGCCGTCTCAGAGCCATGCGGTTAATTCCTGACTTAGTTTATTTTTGCAAAACGTCGACCTCCTCCTCCCCCGCCCCGCATCCGCGAAGGCTTTTAATGGGAGGGGCGTCAAAGCTCAAAACTCTCTTCCTCTCTCCTCCCCCCTCCAGCTGTAAAGCCACTGCGTGAGGGGAGGGGCGAGGGGAAGCCCTCCCCCCTGCATGCTTCTGGCAGGAGCACCTCCCTAGGGAGTGGGGGAACCGGGTTGTGGGCAGCCCCCATAGCCGCCTGGAGGAGCCGCTGGGGCCCAGGGTGTGGGGCGGTGTGGCAGGCGCACACTGTATGTACCTATAATAAATACTTTGGCTTTGACGGTCTATTCTGGTTTGTTCGCGTTTCATGGGCTGCGCCTGAGAGGATGTGCGGGGGGAGGGGAATGGGGGCGGTGCGGGGAGAGACTGGCTGCACGGAACATTTGGGTGTCCCTTTGATGTGGACTAATTTCGGGGTCTAAACACATATCCGCGACGAAGCACCCAGATTCCATTCTTAAAATGGGAACCAGAGGGATACAGGAATGTTTTGCTAGCCCTTGTAATTAAACTTCCCCAAAAGAGACTTGAGGTACGCCCCGTCCAGCCCAGGAAAGGTGGGTCCCTTTAAGGAGGCAGAGAGTTTAACTGCGACGATGGAGCGCTGTGTCCAATTGCCCGCGGCTCTGGGAGTCTCTTGGCCAATGAGCAGGCAGTGGGGGGCGGGACCCGAGTGCAGACCCGGAAGCGGGTGCTGGCCGGCCGGCTCGCCCAGGGGCTATGGCAGCCGCGACGCCTGCAGCAGAAGGGGTCCCAGGTCGGGGGCCTCCGGGGGAGGTGATTCATCTGAACGTGGGAGGCAAGAGGTGAGTGCAGGAAATTCCTGAGGCCCCCACCTCGGGGACCGGGAACGGGATGGGAGTACCGCCTCTCCCAGGGGGAATCCCTGTCCATCAAGGATTGCTCCGCCCCCTGCTGATAGCGGGAGTGCTCAGACAGGCGTCCGCAAGGGCGGTGGGGTGGGTGAGGAGCTCCATTCCTTCCCTCCTCCTATCCCCTACTGTGCGCTCACTTTACCCGCCTAGGTTCAGTACCTCTCGCCAGACTCTCACCTGGATCCCAGACTCCTTCTTCTCCAGGTGATCGGGAGAGCGAGTTTGGGTCGGGTGGTGGGGGGCAGGAAGAGAGGGTATGGGGAGACTTAATTGCCCCCCTCCCCTTCCCCAGCCCCTTCCCCCTGCATACACACACTCCCTGCCCTTTACACCTGCTCTGCATCCCCTCCCTACAGCCTTCTGAGCGGACGCATCTCGACACTGAAAGATGAGACTGGAGCTGTGAGTAGGGCAAGAGCTGAAATGGGGCAGCGGGTAGGAGGAGGGTCAGGAGCCCCACTCAGCCCCGCGTTTTGCCCCATCCATCCTCTGCCCCTCTTCCTGCAGATCTTCATCGACAGGGACCCCACCGTCTTCGCCCCCATCCTCAACTTCCTGCGCACCAAAGAGTTGGACCCCAGGTTTGCATGGGAATAAAGGGACCCCACTGGCTTCACCTTCTTCCCTTCAGAATGTTTACTTAAGCTCCTTGATCATAGTTAAATCGTGTGCTTAGAATTTACCTCAAACACCCCTCCCCCCAACACACACACCTTTTCACTGCCCATATATATCATCACTCCTTAGATTCTTGATCCAGTCAAAATTCGCTACCTCTTGGGATTCTCTGTACAGTTTTTGAAAACTTCCTCCTTAGAATTCTCCACCCACTCCCATTTCCCAGACTCTGACCCCTAGTCACTTCTACTACCCAGGGGTGTCCACGGTTCCAGCCTCCTCCACGAAGCCCAGTTCTATGGGCTCACTCCTCTGGGTAAGTGCGGGCCTCACCGCATGAGCACCCTCACTGCATAGAAAACAAGTTCCAGTTCTCATGATGCCCCTTCTTCCCCTCTCTTGAAAGAAGTTTGGCTTAGAGCCAAGAGCACCGGATTTGGTCCTAAATCTGGGGGATGGGGTGGAGAATGAGATTGGGGAGGGGGATAGGGTCTGCCTCAGTACCCCCCAAGTCCCAGCCATCGAGTTATTGTGCTTCAGTTCGATGCCTGCAGCTGCGGGAGGAGTTGGACCGATCTTCGTGTGGAAACGTTCTCTTCAACGGTTACCTGCCTCCACCAGGTGGGCACAGCTAAGGGATGGAGGGGAGGGAGGGTGGACTAAAGACTACATTTCCCGGGGCGCCTGGATGGCTTAGTCGGTTAAGCACCCGACTTTCGCTTAGGTCATGATCTCGCGGTTCATGGGTTCGAGCCCCGCGTCGGGCTCTGTGCTGACTGCCAGCTCAGAGCCTGTAGCCTGTTTCAGTCTGTGACTCCCTCTCTCTCTGACCCTCCCCTCCTCACGCTGTGTGTCTCTCTCTCTCCTAGAAATAAATAAAAACATTTAAAAAAAAATAAATCTAAAAAAAAAAGACTACATTTCCCATAAAGTCACAGCCCTTGCTGTGAGCCCTGAGACACTATGGGAGTTGTAGTCTTATATCAGAGACTTGACTAAAGCTTGGAAAGGAAGTAGGAAGGAGCATTTCCAGTCCCCTGAGGCTCAGAAATATGCCTTGGAGTCTGATGGGGGTTGTAGTCCACGATTGATTTCCCTTGAGGAAGCTCAGGAAGAACTGAGGTCCTGTGCATGGAGGCAGAAACATTAAAGGAGAGTTATTGACCATAATCTCCATGGGACCTTAGATCAGCCACCCTGCTAGCCATGGAAGATATGCCTCGGTGGCTGCTGGGAACTGTAGTCCACTAGGCTTTGCTGATTGGTAGAAGGAACAAAATGGGGAAGTTCAGTATGTCCAGACCTACCTTCATGAAGTTTGCCAAATATGAAGATCGGTGCTTTTGTTTTCTCAACTTAGTTTTACTGTGCTTTTTTTTTTTTTTTTAAGTCTTTATTTATTTATTTTTTTTTTCAGTTTAGTTATTGATTTAAATAATCTCTGTACCCAGCAGGGAGCTCAAACTCACAACCCCAAGATCAAGAGTCACATACTCGGGGCACCTAGGTGGCTCAGTCAGTTAAGCTTCTGACTTTTAATTTCAACTCAGGTCATGATGTCATGGTTTGTGAGTTCAAGTCCCAATTCAGTCTGGCTGCTATCAGTATGGAGCCTGCTTTGGATCCTCTGTCCCCCTCTCTCTCTGCCCCTCCCCTGCTTGCTCTCTCTCTGTCAAAAAATAATTAAAATAAACATTTACATATAGATATATGTTGTGTATATGTATGGTATATATATATAGATATAACATATACACACACATGTATATGAGTCACATACTCTTCCGACTGAGCCAGCCAGGCACCCCATAAAAAAAGTCACTTTAAATAGAAGCTTTAAGGGATACCTGGGTGTCTCAGTCAGTTGAGTATCCAACTTTGGCTCATGTCATGATCTTGCGGTTTGTAAGTTTGAGCCCCACGTCGAGCTCTGGGCTGACAGTGTGGAGCCTGCTTGGGATTCTCTCTCTTTCTCCCTCCCTCCGTTCCTCCCCCACTTCTGTTCTCTCTCTCAAATAAACAAACAAACAAACAAACAAATAAATAAACTTTAAAAAATAGACGCTTTCTATCACTGCATTTATACCATAAATAAATAAATGTGAAAATAAAACCTTGAAATAACAATTATGAGGCTACTGCCTGCCAAACAAATCGGCTTCCATTTCTTTCTTTTTTTTAATTTTTAAAATATTTTATTTTTGAGAGAGAGAGAGAGAGCGCTCAAGTAGGAACCAGAGAGGGACAGAGAGGGGCGGGGCCCAGAAGATCCCAAGGGGGCTCTGCTCTGACAACGGCAAGCCCACTGCGGGGCTTGAACTCCTAGACTGTGAGATCATGACCTGAGCCACGCAGGCGGCCTTCGGCTTCCATCTCTTAAAACAGCAGATTGGCAAATACTGAGAAGGCAGCACCAAACTGATTCGTCCTCTGAGATGTGCTCAAAAGACCGGAAAAGGCAGTAACCTGCTGTGTGACTCAGTGTCATTGATGTGTGGCCCGTGCCCACACCACCGAAAATCTTTCCGCCCGAGCCTCGGCCCCTCGTGTGGGGAAATCAGTATCCGGCGTATTTGAAGTGCCGGCTACAAGGCAGTTATCACAGTTCTTGTCCCTCTGCTCCTTATCTCCCCCCCCCCCCCGCAGTGTTCCCAGCGAAACGGAGGAGCCGCCATAGCCTGGCGGGGCCCCAGCAGTCGGGGGGACGCCCAACCCCCGTCCGACGGAGCAACACGATGCCCCCCAACCTGGGCAATGCTGGGCTGCTGGGCCGAATGCTGGATGAGAGAGCTCCTCCCTCCCCATCGGGTATGTTTCTGTCTCCTGGGGGACTGGCGCCCCTGCGACCCAGCCCTGATCCCTGCTCTTCCCCCCAAGGGCTACCAGAGGAGCCGGGGATGGTGCGCCTGGTGTGTGGACATCACAACTGGATCGCTGTGGCCTATACCCAGTTTCTCGTCTGCTATAGGTGCTGGGGGAGGGGGGGGGGTGGCCAGACGCGCAAGCCCTGTTGATGGGGAGGGCTTACAGCGGGGGTGCTGATGATATCCCCCAATTCTCCAGGCTGAAAGAAGCCTCCGGCTGGCAGCTGGTGTTTTCCAGTCCCCGCCTGGACTGGCCCATTGAGCGACTGGCACTCACAGCCCGGGCGCTCGGTGGGGCTTTGGGTGAACACGACAAGATGGCAGCAGTGGCTACTGGCAGCGAGATCCTGCTGTGGGCTCTGCAGGCAGAAGGCGGTGGCTCTGAGATCGGTATGGCAGCAGGACTTTTCCGGAACCTTCTGCCCTTTAGAATTACGCTTCAACCTGTGCTCTCTTAGAATTCTCTATCCGGTTGGAATTCGCTGGCCTGTAAGAATGGCCCACTCTATAAGCTCTTACACCCATAGGGATTCTTTGCATTATTAAGATGCTCCAACCCTTTAGAAGTCTGTATCCAGTTCGAATTCCTTGGCTTGTAGAAGAACCCACCCACATCTGATTCTCCCCTCTGTCCGAATCCCCTGCCCTGTGAGATCTCCATGCCAGGGGAATCCCAGAGCCTGCTAGAGTCTATGTTTCCATTAGACATCTCTGTTTGCCTTATTATTGTTTTTTAATGTTTTATTTATTTTTGAGAGAAAGAGACAGAGCATGAGCAAGGGAGGGGCAGAGAGAGAGGGAGACAGAATCTGAAGCAGGCTCCAGGCCCTGAGCTGTCAGCACAGAGCCCGACACAGGGCTCGAACTGCTCAAACTCACGATGTGAGATCATGACCTGAGCTGAAGCCGGACGCTCAACCGACTGAGCCACCCAGGCACCCCTGTGTGTGCCTAATTGAAAACCTCAACCATGTTGGAGTCCCACACCTGTCAGGAGTCTGGCCTGTGTAATCCTGCAATTCCTGCTAGAATCCTCTAGCCTATAAAGATTCCATGGCCCAACCGAATCCTCTGGCCCTTGAGTTCTTCCTGGACTGGCCCGCTGCGCAACCGGCCTCTCCCCCAGCCCTCCTCCCTTCTCCCCCCGTGAAGTGGGGTCCCGGCTGAGTGCTCCTTGCCCTCTGCAGGAGTCTTCCATCTGGGGGTGCCCGTGGAAGCCTTATTCTTCGTTGGGAACCAGCTCATCGCCACGAGCCACACAGGGCGCATCGGGGTGTGGAATGCCGTCACCAAGCACTGGCAGGTCAGAGGCTGGCTGCCCCTTTCCCGGGGGTCCGGGCTGCGCAGACCCAGGGAGCAGTTCCTTTCTGCCCCTCCCGAGCTGGAGAGAGCCAGAGACCCCAGCAGCAGCGGGCCAGATCCTGGTGGGGGTGCTGGGGTGGTAAAGGCCTGAGGAGGAGGAGTCGGGGAGGCCTCTCTGGAAGAGGGGCCGCTGAGCCCACAGGGAAGATACTGGGTTTGCCAAGAAGAGAGGCTTCTCCAGGCACTGGATGTGGGGGGAGCAGGTGAGTAAAGATGCCGTAGGAGGCAGACACCCAGAGACAGACGGTAGACGTCTGTCGTTCCCTCTGCCCCCTCCTAAGCCATGTCCAAAACGTAAAGAAAAATACACCTCTGGTATTGCTTCCTCCTGTTCAGCGTGTTTGGGAAAGAGAGACAGAAAAGCAGAGAAAGGAGAGAGAGACAGAGATAGAGGGAGGGAAACAGACAAAAAGAAACAGAGGAGGTCAGAAAGAGGTGATGGAGATAGGGGAGGGTGGGCAGCGTGACGCCAGGACTGGAAGGCGGTGGCGCTCAAGGGAGGCAGAGACCGACAGGTAAATAGAAAAAGCTAGAAATACGGGGTCAATGAGAGGCCAGAGGACGGAGGCGCTGACCCAGAGACTTCCAGAGACAGAGGCACAGACGGAGATAGACCTAGAGCAGGTGAGGCTGGAGAGAAGGGCGCCCAGAAACCCCGGGTGGGTTCTGGAGCTGGGGGGATGCCCTGAGGGGTGCCGTGGAGGCGGGGGCGGGGAGGACGCCCCAGCCCCAGCCTGTCTTGCCTGCCCCCAGGTCCAGGATGTGCAGCCCATCACCAGCTACGACGCGGCGGGCTCCTTCCTCCTCTTGGGCTGTGCCAATGGCTCCATCTACTATGTGGGTGAGCAGCGGGCGCCCCGTGTGCCTGAGAACCTCCCCGGGAAGTGGGAAGGGGGGGGGCGGGAGGCTGAGCGCCTTGAACGAGCCCACACTGCTCTCCCCCGCCCGCCCCAGACGTGCAGAAGTTTCCCCTGCGCATGAAGGACAATGACCTTCTTGTCAGTGAGCTCTACCGGGACCCGGCAGAGGATGGAGTCACCGCCCTCAGCGTCTACCTCACCCCCAAGACCAGTAAGCTATGACTGGCTGCCCCCCCCAGCCTCTACCTCCCTTGCCCCTGCCCCCCATCCCTGGCCAGCAGCCCCCAGCCCACAGCCACCTCCCCACCACTATGTTGCATGACCCCATGAGATTTACTGGGAGGAGAAAAGATTCAACTCTCATTTAGTCATTCAGCAAACACTGGGCCCCACTGGTATATAAGCACAGTTCCCGGGGGCTGCGCTGTGGCCGTTCTCTCCAACCAGGGGCAGAATTGGCCACTAGTAGTTCATCTTTGCATTTCTTTTCCACATCTGCAATGAGGACATGATGCTTGCACGCCCATAAAACAAAGACGGTGTGTTTTACAGCAGATGAAACCGAGTTCTCTCGCTTTGGGACAGTTTTTTAAATTTGGTTTCTTGGCTTTGAATGCAGAAAAATAGGCTAAGGTTTTCTTTTTAATTATTGTTTACTTTTAAAGAACTGTACTAGAGGGGGCACCTGGGCTCAGTTGGTTAAGCGGCCGACTTCGGCTCAGGTCATGATCTTGTGCGTTCGAGCCTCACATCGGGCTCTGTGCTGACAACTCAGAGCCTGGAGCCTGCTTCGGATTCTGTCTCCTTCTCTCTCTGCCCCTCCCCAGCTTGCGCTCTGTCTCTCTCTCTCTCTCAAAAAAAATAATAAAATAAATAAAATTGTATTAGAGAGAGAAAGAGCATGCGTACTCAGGCAGGGCACGGGCACAGGGAGAGAAAGAGAGGTTGTTATTTTGTTTTGTTTTTTAATTTTTTAATGTTTATTTTTGAGAGACAGAGACAGAAAGCGGGCCGGCAAGGGACAGAGAGAGAGAGGGAGACACAGAATCCAAAGCAGGCTCCAGGCTCGGAGCTTTCAGCACAGAGCCGGATGCGGGGCTCAAACCCACGACCATGAGATCACGACCTGAGCTGAAATCGAGAGTTAGATGCTCAACTGAGCCACCCGGGCGCCCCTTGTGTGTCTTTCTTGAGATGTAACTCACATACCATAACATTCTCCATTCTGAGGCAACAATTCAGTGATTTTTAGTAGATTCACGAGGTTGTACAATCATCACTACTACCTAGTCCCAGGCCATGATCTTTATCACCCCAAAAAGGGACCCTGAACTCTGTTAGCAGTCATACCCCATTCTCCCTCCCGACAAGCCCTGGAAACCTAATCTCCTTTCCGCCTCTGTGCATCTACTTACTCTCGACCTTTCGTATAAACGGGACCGTAACAACGCGTGGCCTTTTGTGTCTGACTTTCCCAACCTAACCTAATGGCTAGTTTTTAATTTATTTTTTCTTTTTTTCTTTTGTTTTTAATGGTTAGTGCTTTCTGCATCCTAAGATGTCCTTGCCTACTCCCGGGTTGTAAAAGAAAATTTCCCCTGTGTTTTCTCCTAGAAACTGTAGTTTTCGCTCTTAAACACAGGTCTGTGCTGCTTTTCAACTTACCTTGTGTGTACGGTGTGAGGGAGGGCTCACAGTACATTGTCCCCCGGCAGCAGTAAACTAATAACCCACCTAACTTCACACGTGTCGTCTTTTCTTCCCCGGAAGGCCCTTTGCTGCTTTCATGTATTTATTCCCTTCTTCCCCATCCCCCTCCCTGCCCCAGGCCACCATGCAATCACGTTTAACGTATATCTCGTCATTTGTGTGTGTCCTTACAAAATGGGTGTTGTGGGCAGGCTTTGAATCTGCGGAAACGGGTATATATGTCAGTTGTCCCCTTAACTTCTGTCCGCCCCGCCATAGGTTTAATGTCCGTCCATTTTGCTGTCCACAAGCCTAACCCATTGCTTTGAGCTGCTGCACAAAATCCGAAGACCACATTTTACCTGCCCACATCCCTTAAGATGGGCCATTAAGTTTCTGGCAATTGCAAAATAATTTTTCCCGTCTGGAAAGTTGGAGGGGGAGGGCGTCCCTCAGACACCGGGCTGCATTTTCTTGTCTTGCCTTCGATCTGTATTTCTCTATGCTTTTCAGCTTTCCCCCCTAATTCCATCTCCCTCCGCGTCCGTCATTATATCCCTCTCTGTGATCCAGTTCCTTGGCTCCATCTGCCTCCCTGTTTCTGTTTTTTTCTTTTCTTTTTAAAGTTTTCATTTATTGGGGCAGCTGAGTGGCTTCGTCAGTTAGGCATCTGACTCTTGGTTTCAGCTCAGGTCATGATCTCACAGGTTGTGAGACTGAGCCCCGCATCACGTTGGGCTCTGCTTGGGATTCTCTTTCCCACCCTCTCTGTTCCTTTCCTGCTAGCATTCAAAATGAATGAATGAATGAACTTAAAAATTTTAGGTTTTAATTTATCTAAGTAATCTGTACACCCAAAGTGGGCCTTGAACTCGTGACCCCGAGATCAAGAGTTGCACACTCTTCTGAGCCAGCCAGGCGCCCCTCTATTTTTCTATGTCTGTCCTCCCGCTTTTATTTATTTATTTAAAAAATTGTTTTAATGTTTTACTTATTTCTGAGAGAAAGAGAAAGAGACAGCGTGAGCAGGGGAGGGCCAGAGAGAGAGGGAGACACAGAATCTGAAACAGGCTCCAGGCTCTGAGCTGGCTGTCGGCACAGAGCCCGACACGGGGCTCGAACCCACGAACCGTGAGCTCATGAACTGACTGAGCCACCCAGGCACTCCTCTCTCTTATTAGCTCTTTCTCTCTCTGCCTTATTTTCTGTCCCTGCTGCTCCCTTTCTCTGATCTCTCCCTCTGTCTCTCCCTTTCTCACATCTCACTGCCTTGTTATCTCTGTCTGGCCCTCTCTCCTTGCTTTCTGGCTGTCTGTGTCCTCTTTCTCTCTGCCTTGGTTTCTCCCTCCCTGTGACCCTGTCACTCTCTTCGTCCTCGGCCCCTCACCAGGTGACAGTGGGAACTGGATCGAGATCGCCTACGGCACCAGCTCAGGGGGCGTGCGGGTCATTGTGCAGCACCCCGAGACCGTGGGCTCCGGGCCCCAGCTCTTCCAGACCTTCACCGTGCACCGCAGCCCTGTCACCAAGATCATGCTCTCGGAGAAGCACCTCATCTCAGGTGGGCCTCACCGGGCTGTCCCAGGTGCCCATCTCCCCGCACTTCATGGCCCTGAGGGGACCGTGAAACCAGGGGGTGGGGTCTCCAGGGGGAGGGACTTCTAACCCAGGACGGTACTTGTAGAAGTGAGAGAATAGTATAAGGGGACCCATCCGAGCAACAGTGAGCAATTCATCAATTCAGCGAACACTGATTGAGCACCTACTGTGTGCCAGGCCCAGGGGAGACTGATGGACAAGACAGGCCAAGTCCCCGCCCTTGGGGAGCTGATGATCTTTAGGGGATGGCAGATGACAAATAAATAAATCAGAATATAAGTCAGAAACGAGCAATGATGAAGACGAGGAATAAAAACAAAGCTGTGTGAGCAGCTGAGGAAGGAGCTTTGAGCCAAACCAAGGGAATAAGCAGTGCAGCTCGGTGGGGACAAGCGTTCTATCAGAGGGAACAGGCATTGCAAAGACTCTGAGCCAGGAGGGTGATTGATGTGTCTGAGGAAGCAGAGTGGGTGAGAGAGACAGTAGGACCTTGTAAACCAGGAAGATGACTATGTCCTTGGCCTTGACTGGGTAGGTGTCATGGGAAGGAGGGCTGTGAGCAGAGGAGGGCCATGACCTGACCCAGGTACTCACAGGGTCCCTCTGGCTGTGCGTCGGGGCAGGATAGGAACAAGAGCCCCGTGAGGAGGCTGCTGCCAAGGTCCAGGCGGGAGATGACGATGGACAGGACCAGGGTGGGAACAGTGACAGAGTTAGGGGAGATCAGGCTTGGGAACAGTTTTATTTATTTTTTTAAATGTTTTTTTTTTTATTTATTTTTGAGAGAGAGATACAGACAGCATGAGCAGCAGAGGGGCAGAGAGAGAGAGACACAGAATCTGAAATAGGCTCCAGGCTCTGAGCTGTCAGCACAGAGCCGGACGTGGGGCTCGAACTCACAAACCACAAGATCATGACCTGAGCCAGAGTCGGACGCTTAACCGACTGAGCCCCCCAGGCGCCCCCCAGGAACAGTTTTAGAGGCAGAACCGACAGGAGTTCTGGGGAGTTCTGGGGAAGAGCGAATTCTCTGGAAGGGAAGAATCCAGAGGGGCCCAAATCCTGACACCTTCAACAGGGGTCATCCTGGGGTTTGGGAAGGTTGGGCAGCGCGGGGGACACTGCCTGCCTGACCTGCCGTTGCCCCCGCCCCCCCCCCCCCCCCCCCCCCCCCCCCCCCCCCCCCCCCCCCCGCAGTCTGTGCCGACAACAACCACGTGCGCACGTGGTCCGTGACTCGCTTCCGGGGCATGATCTCCACTCAGCCCGGCTCCACCCCACTCGCTTCCTTCAAGATCCTGGCACTGGAGTCGGCCGACGGGCATGGTGGCTGCAGTGCTGGCAATGACATTGGTGCCTCCTAGCCCCTGGCCCCTCGCCCTGGGCACCCCGCCCCACCCCCGTGGGCCTCCACTAGCTCCTCTCCTGACCCACCCAGTTGACCTGGCGGCCACTTGACCCCTGTCAACCCCCATTTACTCCCAGCTACCCCCATTGAATTCTGTTACCCTGTTGATTCCCGCTAACTGCCACCGGGGCCAGGACCCCCACCCCGCAGCCCTAAGCTCCCTCAACCCTCTCTGGCCCCGCCCATTTCCAGACCTGGGGATGGGGACCTAGTCCTGGGAGGGGGCTAATCTGTGGGGAAGGGGGCAGAGCCTTGGGGTCTGGAGTCCCAAGGAGCCCCGCTGGCCCTGACACCACTAAGCCCCCTGCCCCCCGCCATCCTGGCCCAGGCCCGTACGGTGAGCGGGATGACCAGCAAGTGTTCATTCAGAAGGTGGTACCGGCTGCCAGCCAGCTCTTTGTGCGTCTGTCATCCACGGGCCAGCGGTGAGGACCACGCCATCAAACGGGGGGAGGGTGGTCAGGGGAGAGGGCAGGACACCAGCTGGGTTATGGAGGCCGAAAGGGGGTCCTGGCCAAGGGATGCTTGAAGGAGCAAAGGCTGGGAGGAGGCACGAGGCCTGGCCCTAGGTTTGGGGGCTGGAGGAACCCAAGGTGTGACGTGTGTGGGTAGCGGCGAGGCCTGTGCGATGGGGGGGGGAGGGTCAGGGCAGGAGGCACAGGATGGGGGGGGGGCACAGGCAGCTGTAGGAGCCCAGAGCAGGTGCTTGCTCCAGCCTGGGGAGGGGGCCCATGAGGGTTTTTGTGGACCTTGGAAATAGACAGGACTGAGCAGAAGAAAGGAGGCGCAGGGGTGTGCCAGGCTGAAGGAACAGCAGGGGCGAAGGCTGGGAATGGCCAAACAGGATGGCCAGTGAGGCGCGCGTGGTCTGGGGGCCGGTACCCCAGAACAGGCCACAGAGGGGCACAGGGGAGCCGAGATGGGCCTGGGCATGCTGGGGAGCCGTGGCCACCGTGGGGGCTGAACTGCGGGTGGGAGAGGAGCCTGGGGAGGAGGCGGGGAGGAGCGATGGACAGGAGCTCCTGTCCATGGGGGGGAGGAGGGGGCCCTGAGAAAGAGGCTGGAGGCTGAAGGGATGGGGCGGCGGGGTGGGTGGGAGGAGGCTGATAATGGGAGGGGAAGGAGGCCCCCACAGGACGACAAGCCTTCCCTGAGTCGGGAACCGGGGAGAGCAGCAGATTTGGGGGAGAATCCCCAAAGGGACATGTGGGGGTATCTGGGCAGGAGCACCCCAAGAGTACATGGGCGGGGAGAAGCCCGGGGCAGTGTTGGGGAGGCAGTGACTGAAGCCCTAATTGTGGGGACTGTGGCCCGGGAAGGGGGGTACGGGTGAGAAGAGGGATCGGGGCCAGGGTGACCGCTCTCCCTTCCGGCTCAGGGTGTGCTCCGTGCGCTCGGTGGACGGCTCCCCCACCACCGCCTTCACGGTGCTCGAGTGCGAGGGCTCCCGGCGGCTCGGCTCTCGGCCCCGGCGCTACCTGCTCACCGGCCAGGCCAACGGCAGCCTGGCCATGTGGGACCTGACCACCGCCATGGACGGCCTCGGCCAGACCCCTGGTAGTCCCTTCCCGGCCTCCGTGCCGGCCCCCCCCCCACAGCCTCCTTCGCCACTGTCTCCCTCCACAGGCCCTTGCCCTCTGACCCCTTTCCTCTGCCTTTGAGCCCCACCCTGCCCGTGCTTTTCCACCCTCTCTCTTAGCTTCTGACCTCTATCCTCTCACCTCTGCCTTTTTTCTCCTATCCTGACCTCAATCCTTGCACGTGAGCTTTGTCCTTTGCCCAGTGACCCCTGTCTTGCCCCCCTGACCCCAGTCCCTTGCCCTCCAGCAGGTGGGCTGACTGAGGAAGAGCTGATGGAGCAGCTGGAGCAGTGTGAGCTAGCACCCCTGGCTTCCTCGGGGGGCTCCCTCCCCAGCCCCTCCCCCCGAGCCTCTCTCACCAGGTAGCCCCAACTCCGCTTTCCCTTCTGTGCAATGGGGGAGGGGCAGGATATGGCGGCAGGGGGTAGGGGGGCTGCCCCCCTGCCCACGATGACCCGCACTGACCCTCATCACCGCCCCCGCCCCCAGTCTCCACTCAGCCTCCAGCAACACCTCCCTGTCTAGCCACCACAGGAGCCCGAGCCCCCCACAGGCTGAGGCCCGGCGCCGTGGGGGTGGCAGCTTCGTGGAACGCTGCCAAGAGCTGGTGCGGAGTGGGCCAGAGTCCCGACGGCCCCCGACACCAGCACCTCGGCCCTCCGCGGGTCTCGGGGCTCCCCTTGCACCCCCCAAGGTGAAGCTCAATGAAACTTCCTTCTGAACACAGCTGCCATGATGCCTTTGGAGGGCCACATCCCTGGGGGCGGGGCCGGGGTGGGGGCTGAGGTGTCTCCCTGCTTCCCATCAGAGCCCCCTGGGTTCAGGGGTGGGGCTTCCTTGCAGTGGTCATTGTTACTTGGCCCCCTTTTCTGGAGCCAAAGTCACCCTCCCCTAATAAAGTTCTCACTGCCAACACCTTGCTGACATTCTTAGAGGGTTTGGGGACCCCCTGGGAAAGGGTGGGAGAGCTGTGACGAGCAACCAGATGTCTGGCTGTAGATTCAGGAACATCTGTCTCTCGGTTTAAGCAAAGAACCGGAATGTAATGGTTTACATCTGGCTTCAGGCATAGTTGGATCCAGGGACTCAAAGACTCGTCCAGAATGCCTTTCCGTCCATGGCTTTGCTTTCCTCTGAGATGCGTCATACTCAGGTTTTCCCCTCTCGGTGCCAAAATGACTCCAGGTACCTCCTTAGCAACTTTTTTTTTTTTCTTGCAACAGCAAAGAATCACACGACTGATTCTTATTGACTTGAAGTTAGTCAGATGGCCATCCCTGAGCCAGCCACTCTGACCGGCGGCGTGATGGAGGCCTTCTACTGTTCCAGGGGTCATGTGACCTCACAGGCCAGGAGGTTGACAAATCAGGGGAGGAGTTCCTGAAAGGTGAATCAGGGTTCTGTTACCACAAGCAAGGGTGACTGGCTGCGGGCCAACAGAAACGCAGATGTCAGGTCTGTGATGGCCACATCCTGAACGTTTGTACCCTAAACATCGCCATCACAAACACCTTTCCCACATCCCTGGCCGCCCAGTCTTCCATCCCTTTCCTGCCCGTGCCAGAGAGGTTATGAGGGGCAGGTTCAGCTCATTCCAGCTTAATATCCTTGAGATTTTTCCCCAAATAATACCTGTTCCCATGGCAACTTCTCAGGAAAGATTTCTGCATCTTTTCCTTGGGCCAACGAAGAGGAGAGAAAGTGGGGCAGACTAGGAAACAGGGATTTTTTTAAAAACATTTTTTAACATTTTATTTATTTCTGAGAGAGAGAGACAGCATGAGCAGGGGAGGGTCAGAAAGAGAGAGGGAGACACAGATGCTGAAACAGACTCCAGGCTCTGAGCTAGCTGTCAGCACAGAGTCCAACGCGGGGCTCAAACCCACGAACCCATGAGATCATGACCTGAGCTGAAGTCAGACACTTAACCGACTGAGCCACCCAGGTGCCCCAAAACAGGGATTTTAGAATATACTAGGGAAATTAGCTTTGGAATGCCAAAGTTTCTGTAACATAGTGGAGAAGGGTCCAGAGTGTTAGGGAATCTAGAACACAGGGGTATTCTAGAGTGCTAGTAGATGAACAATATTAAGATTCTCCCCTGCGTTTCGGAGAATCCACACCACAGAAGTTTCTCGAGAAAAGGACCTGGAAGTCAATGGTTCTAGAACAGAGGAGTGTTCTAGAATGCCTATGATTCTACACTAGTAGGGACATCTTGCATGCCAGAGATTTGGGAATGCTGAAAATTGCAGGAAACAGCCATGTGGAGTACTAGAAAATCTAGAGCATGAGAGTGTTCTGGAATGTCAGCTTTTCTAGATCATTGGAGGGTTTATTTGCATTCCAAGAAATCCATAATGGCAAGGGGTTCTGGATTGTCAGGGAATCTAGAACATGAACAGAGATGATTCAAAAACATGAGTGTTCTGCAATACCTGTGAATCTCACACTCTGGAATATTGTTACAGGACAGGGCATTCAGAACCCTAGGGGATGTTTGAATGTTAGAGAGTCTAGAACATAGGAGGGGAGGGTTGGGAAGGCAGGGAACCTAGAATATGAGATGTCTTGTAGTGCTTAGAGATCTAGAATATTGAGATAGTCTTTCCTTGCCAGGGGATCTGGAACACTTTGTGTTTCTGGATTGCTGGTGATTCTAGAACTGAGAGAGAGAATGTCAGAAAATCTGGAACACTAAAGAGATTTGAGTGTTTGTTTGTTAATACCAAAGATCAAACCCTGTGTGTGAGCACATGATGGGAGGAAGCTTCTGGAATGCCACAGCTCCAGAACTCAGGGATTCTGAAGGGTTGAGATCAGATCAGGATCCAAAGGATGACATAGAAACGATCCTGGGAGAGAGTGGCACTGATGGGGAAGGATTGGGAGCTGGGGACTCCAAACTCAGGGGGGATGGGAAGCCAACGCCATCCCCGGAAGTTGTAGTGGTGAGCCAGAGGCTGTTGCCTAGCAACGAGCATTGAAGATGCCCCGGATCCCAGGCAGAAGGGAGAAATTTCAGCAGCGCCCCCAGCAAATGCTCCAGCCACAGGGTAGGAGGTGAGGAGGAGGGCAGCAGGGGGGGTATGGGGGGCCAGGACATGCTGTCCTGCAGGGCCATGGTAATAGGGATTGTGGGGGGAGTCCCAAAAACAGGGACACAGAACACATTCAGTGGGCAGTCAGGCACTCCCTCATCAGGCTAAGACAGCCCACGAATGTCCGTGAGTGTCATCGTTACTGCTCTAAGGGGCTGCGTGCCCCTGGATGGTGGGTGGGCCCAGATTTCTGGGTGTCAGCGTGGGATGGAGGCGCGGATTGCTGTAGGTGGCAGTAACAGCGTGACTGGGGCTATGTGAGTTAGCCGGTGCCTCACTGCAACGGGGGAGGGTGAAGGGGTCGCCCCTCCACTGGAAGAAGGAGCAGGAGTGGGGGAGGAGGACAAAGCTGCATCGGTTGATGTTCTCAGCCTAGGATGGGCCCTCTGGTCAGGGAAGGTGGCCTAGGATCCTGTGTGGGTGGAGCCTGTCATCCGCTGGGGGCGGAGCTAGCGATCCAGAACTGGAAACTAGAAGACTCAAATCGCCTGGAGGGATGGTGCCTGGAGCCCCGGAGGCGGGGCAAACATGAAGGGGGTGGGGCTTGGGATCCTAAAGGGGGGGCAGCGCCGGAATTCGCCGTGGGAAGGGCAGTGGCCTGAAACTCAGAGGGAAAGGGGGCGAGTAGGGAGCCGGGGTCGGAAGCTCGGGGGAGACAGTGCCTTTTGGAGTAGAGAAGCGGGGCAAACTTCTAGGTTAAAAGGGTGGGGCCTTGAGTTTATAATGAACTAATGTGGCTGGGCTTGTGACCTACTGGGTGGGAGGCCTTAAGCAAGGCTTAGAGCCTGGAACTCCCTAAAGAGAGTGCAGATGGGGCCTAAGGCCCGCTGAGGCTTGGGACTCCTGACGGTAGCAGGGGACTAGAATGCTCTATAGAGAGAGTCTGCAATTCTGGCAGTGGGAGGGGTGCCGTTGGGAATCTTTAAAGGTTCGGGTAGGGAAGGGGAGTCTGGTACCCCCTAGAGGCAGCTGTGAGCGGAGTGTAAGGAGGAGAACTGTTCTCTGGGAGCCCTCTGAAAGCCGAATCTGTGGGTCAGAGGCGGAGACTGGCTCCTATGATGGACAGAGAGACTACAGCCTTCCGAGGAACAAGCTTTTGCTTGTGGCCCCAGAACCCCTGCCGCACAGGGCCTTGAGACGGGGAAATCCTTTGGGGAAGGTGCCGAGTGGGCCTGGGGCCTCAGAGGGGCCAGACCTGGGGCCTACTGTAGGATTAGCGCTCCTCCCCCCGAATCCTGAGCCTCTCGCGTGAGAAGTGGACACCTGGGGGGGGGGGGGCTTCCAGCGTTTACGCCAGTAAGGGAGCAAATTCTGATCAAATTCTCCCACTACTGTAAGCGAAGGATGAGGCCTGTGAGTGAGGGTCTAGTTTAGGGGACTGTCCACTGCCTACCCGCCCCTCCCAACCGTGGGGGGGGGGTCCCAGCAAGTGCGCTCTTGGACCTCTCCTTCACAAGTTGGTACCCAACTCCCGATTCGCCTCCAGCACTGAGAACTCCAGGCCCCAGCGCCCCCTGCCCGGCACCTGTCCCTCTAGCCCCTCCCCAGCCGCCTTCCGATTGGCCGCGCGGACAGCGCCCCCTGGCGGCACCGGGCTCCGATTGGCGAGAAGTTCGCAGCGGCGGCTAGGACTCTGGAGAAAATGAGTCGGCCTCGGGCGGGGGCGGGGGGCGGGGCCGCGCCAAGCCGGACCCGCTGGACAGACGGCGCCTGGAGCGGGACTCCACGCCGGACACGATGCGGCGGCCTGGCCCCAGCGGCCGCCGCCCCCTCCTGCTGGTGCTGCTGCTGCCACTCTTCGCAGCCGCCGCCTCCGCCACCAGCCCCAGCCCCAGCGAGGCCGTCGAGGTTGCGGGGATCCCGGGCCGCCAGGCCGGGTAAGCCCCGCTGCGGCCCCTTCTTCCTTGTGCCCCCTTCATCCAATAAGTCTAGTGGTCCGTGAGGACCAGGACTTGCGGATTTAGGGGAATACGAACCCAGTGCTTCAGGGTAGGTATGAAAGAGCCAGAGCCCTTGGGTTTATTAGGGCCCTCTACTTTGCAGGAGTTAGAATCCGGGAGTACTGAGATTTTGAGGCGAGGGATTCCCCAGCGGTGTGATAGATGGCTATAGCCCCAGGGAATTCTAGGGTGTTTTTTGTTATTTTGTTTGTTTTTGTTTTTTTGTTTTTTTCCGGAGAAGGGTCCCAGTTTATATGGGAATGGGACTTTGAGTTTTCCTACGATGATAGATGGGTGGGGGCTCCCAGCTAGGATGGGGTTCCCCAAGCTTCTTGGGTGCTTAAGGAGGAGGAGTATGGGAGGTTATGAAGGGATTCTATGGTGAGGTGGAGATGTCCTGAAATTCTGGGGTTTGGGAACGCCTGGATTAATTAAAAGGGATCCTTGGATTTTCCTAGTGGTTTAGGAAGACGTGGACTTAGGCTTGATGGCGGAGGGGCTCGCAGGGGGTTGTGCGGGGGGGAGTGTCCCTCAGATTTCCTGAGGGTTGGGGATGCTCATTTCCTAGAATTAGACGATCCCGGGCTTGAATGAGGTACCAGTGATTTCGCGGCAAAAGATCCAAAATTTCCTATAGATGTGGGGGTTACAGCCACCCTTCTTGTCTACGGGTGACGAGATCGAAGGAAGCAGTCTGCCCAGTACCCCCACCCCCCGCCCTGCGGCCCAGCGCTCCGTTACAAAGGCCCCGGGCTCCGCTCCCGCCTCGGTCTCTGCGAATGCGTTTAGTAACCCGAGCCGCGCCGGGGGCGGGGCCGGGAAGGGGTTAACGCAGAGAAAAGGCGGGAGGGATAATAGCAAGATCTGGGGTCCCAGAGGCTCCCATTCGGGCGGCCTCCTCCCCCACTGAGCCCCACCCGTCTGGGAAGAGCCATTGCGCCCGACGTCCCCTTCTCAGCATCTCCTCGCTGCCCTTCTCTCGGGGCCAGCGCGCGCGTCCTCATCCCTCGTCCCCCTTAGCCTGGGGATAATGGATTTGTCTGGGGGGCCCCTTGGATGCGACGCACTTGCGCTGGAGCTGAGGACTCCGCTACTCAGAATCCGAGACCCACTGAGAGCGATTTCTCAAAGACCTCCTTCCTCTTGGTCAGGCGGGAAACTGAGGCCCACAGACCAGGAGATGCTGGCTCCAGGACACAGCGCGTGGAAGCGCAGGAACGGTCTAGAACTCAGGCCTTGGGATTCCTCGTCCTGGGCTGTGGCTCCTTCTGTATCCCCCTCCTCCTCAGCACCCTGCTGGACCCACAGTCCAAAGGAGGACCTCCCTCCCCGGCCGCTGAGGCCTGTGGAAGTGGCGCCACCTGCCGGCCATGCTCGGGATGATGGCCGAGTCACGGACAGAGATGTGCGGGAGGGCGGGGTTCTAGATTCCCAGGCATTACATGCTTGGCAGTGAACTTAAAAATCCACTTTGCGTCATTTTAAAAAAAATTTAAAAATTAAGGCCTTAAAATTTCCTTACCAATAAGACTTTACCACTAAACACTCCTGAAAACAAATTAAAGTAGGCTTGCTGTGACTTTCATGCCTGGAGAATCTGAACCATTTTGCCACCCACTGTGCAGATGGGGAAACGGAGGCATCCAGCGAAAAGCCACAAATTAATTAAACATCTATTTCGAGTGCTCTCAAGCCTTCTCTTGGCTTTCCCTCCCCTACCCACCATTGCCCTTTTTGGGGAGTTTGAGAGGGTTAGGGGCCCGAGTGACTTCCACCCCTGCTTACAGCGTGGCTGCTTGTCGGTGCTGCCCAGGCCGATCGCCCAAGAGAAGTCGCTGCTTCAGAGGTGGGTTCTCCTAGGTGGGGTAGAGGCAGGGGGTGCTAGGGCGTCAGCCGCTCCCTTCCCCACCCCTCATCCCAGCTGGAATGCTGGATGCACTTGGTGGAAAGACTCGGTCCCTTCCGTCTCCACTTAGTCCCTGGCTGTCTCCGAAGCCTCCTGCAGGGTCCAGAGCTGCCCACCCGGAAAGTGTGCAGGCCTTCAGCAGTGCCTGACCCCGGTGCCCCAGGTGCTGCCGAGCCCCAGCCCCAGCGTGAGGAAGAGACAGGTGTCCCTCAACTGGCAGCCACTGACGTGAGTGTGCAACTCCTCCCCTACCGGGTGCTCAGGGACTCTTGGGTCCGCCAGCAGCCACCATTCCAGGCACACCTTTCTCTTGACTCCCTGCGTCTCTTCTCCCTTGTTCTCTGTCTCTCTGTCTCTTCCCGGCAACTTGTATCCCAGCTTCTATTTCTCCTTTCCGTGCCAATCAAATTCTCTGTGTCTTTCAAGTCTCCATCTCTCTGCCCCTGTCCCCTGTATTTGTTCTTTCTATCTCTGCCTCTGTTTCTTTCATCATTACCTGTCTCTTGTCCTCTCTGTCTCTCTGTGACTTTCTCTCTCTCTTTCTGCCTCTGTCTCCTCTGCTCTCTCTCTCTCTCCCTTCCTCATCCCTGTTTCTCCCCAAGCCTGTGAAGAAAGTACAAGGTCTGGTCCTGGGAGAGGCATAGGGGTGGGGGGTGGGCAGAGCCTTCACTGGGAGATCTCCTGGCTTGGAAGGCCCCTTCAGCTAGGGCTGGCTTGTGGGGGGAGGGGGTGTCAGTCTTAGCAGCACTGACAGCTCCTCTGCCCTCTTCTATCCAGGCTTCAGGAGGCCCGAGCTCTGTTGAGACGAAGGCGGCCCCGTGGGCCGGGGGGCCGGGCACTGCTGAGAAGGAGGCCCCTGCAGCGCGCCCCTGCCGGCCAGACCCGGGGTAAGAACATCCGCCCTTCCTCTGCCGGGGGGCAGGGGGGTGGGTTCCGGGCCAGATAAAGCCGTCTGGTTCTCACGGTCCAGCCGCCGCCTAGCTGCCCCCCGTTGTAGCTCAGCCCCCCAGGACACGGACCCTCTAGAGACCCTGGCGTCCGGCCGCGCGAGGTGAGCCCGGGACAGGACCAGACGCCGGCCAGAGGCGCTGACCCGCGGGGGTGGGGCCGGGAAGCCAGGCGTCCGAGCTCCCTGCGGCCGAAGAGGGGGGCGCTGTCCCGGCAGAGAGCGCAGCCGAACTAGCCCAGACAACAAAAGCGATTGTGCGGGTTGGCGCCTGCCCGGTCACCGAATGCCCAAAATTGCGGGGCGGCTGGGAGCCAAAGGCCTCCCCCTGCTTCCCCGACACTCCCCCCTGCCCTCCTCCCACTTCAGCTCTCTGCCCCTGGGCTAGCACACCCCCTAGTCTCAACCACTCTCTGAAGTCCCCCTCCTGCTGTGGCCTTCAGCCCAGATGTGTCCCCTTCTCCCTAAAGTCTTCCAGATGTGGGCATCCAGCCAGATGTGAGGACCCCCGCCCACAGCCTCAATCCACCGTTTGCTCTTTCATATCCCTTCTGACTTCTCCTACCAGGTGTGGGGGGTCCTGGCCAGATGTGACTGCATCCTCAAACGTGCCCCCCCCCCCGCGTCCTGCCCACAATCCAGACCCTCAATGCTTTCATGTGCCCAGGTGCACCGACCCTTCTCCTCTCCCCCAGATGTGCCACCTGGCTGCCCAGATGTGCCATGACAGGCCCCCATCCAGATGAAGCCTCTTTCTCTGGGTCTAGGGCGGAGAATCAGCCCTTACCGGCCTCCCCAAATGTGGCCCCCACTACTCTTTCCTCTTTACGGATTCAGCCCTGTCTGGGGGGAAACCGGCCCGCCCCCACCTGTTCCCGTCCCCGCCGCTCCCCTGCGGGCCCCATTCACTTGTTGGTGCGAGGCGGGGGCAGACGGGGCGCCCCCTCCCCCCTGCGAGTCTAGCGCCCAGCCTGCGCGCCTCTGGCTGCGCGCCCAGCCCCACGCGCCCCCGCGCGGCCGCCGGGGAGGGAGTGGTGGGGAGGGGGGGCCTGAGCGGGGGCGCGGCCGCCCTCCCCCGCAGGCGGGCGGGCGCGGCCGGGCCCCTCGGGCGGGCTGGGGCGGCGGCGCGGCGGAGCGCGGCGCTGCAGCCATGGCGGGCGGCGCGCGGGTGTCGCTATTGGTGCTGCTGGCGCTGCTCTGGCCGCAGCCGGTGCCGGGCCGGCCCCGAGAGCGCCTCCGCGTGCGCTTCACCCCCGCTGTGTGCGGCCTGCGCTGCGTCCATGGGCCCACCGGCTCCCGCTGTACCCCGACCTGCGCGCCCCGCAACACCACCAGCGTGGACAGCGGCGCGCCCGGCGGGGCGGCCCCGGGGGGACCCGGCTTCCGCGCCTGTGAGTGCGGGGTGGTGGTCCCGAGGGAGGGGTTCCCAGGGGGAGGAGGATCCCCGGGGATGGGAGAGACAGTCCCCCAGGAGAGGGAGCCCAGATTCTGTGTACAGTAGTGTTGGGGGATCCCTGGGGTGTTAAGGAAGAGAGACTTAAATTCCTGGGTTTCGGGGTTGAGTCTTGAGGATCCCCGATTTTGCAAGCAATGAGGGTTCGCAGGGACCTGTGGCGTTCCACGTGAGGAGACTGGGGCCGGCTTTCATGCCTTTGAATCGAAGTGGGGGATACCAGAATTGAGGGGCCTGGGAGCTTTGGGGAAGGGAGCTCCAATGCTGAGCTTGTAAGGAGTCCCTGGAGACTAAGGGAGAGTTTCAGGGCCCTGAGGGGTGTCCCAGTTTCTGTATGTTTGGGTGGGAGGGATTAGGAAAGGATGGGAGTGCCAGTGAGGAGGGGGATTGGGGTGAGGAAAGTTGATCAGAAGAGCTGAGAGGGAAAGGGACCCTAGAAGAAGGGGCTCTGCAGGACCCTGAGTTGCAAGGGTCGCACGTGGGAGAGAAACCCAAATAGGAGGCCTAGCGGAAGGGGCGCCCCCTGGGGGCAGAGGGGACAGGAGGGTGTGCACCAGGCACCCCTACAGAGGTGGGGAGGACGGTCACCTGTTGGCCCCAGGGCACAGGGATGGCCAGCCTCTCCGGGTCGGGGCCTACCTGCCCCCAACCTCAGAGGCCCTCTGGAGTGGGGAGTGGGGGCCCCTGGCTCTGAGAACTCGCCCAGCCTGGCCCCTAGCCAATCCAGCCCTGGCCGGCGTGAGCTCATCTCCCGCCTGAGCCCCCGCCCGCTGCCACTCCCTCCCTCCTCCCCTTCCTCCCTCCTGCCTACACTCCCTCCCGGCCCAGCCCCAACGCGCCCGTGCCAGGCGCCGTGCCCAGGCGGGTGCCAAGCCCCTGGAGGCACAAGAGGGGCGTGTGAATGGGGGCTGACCTCGGCAGAACCCCAGTGTCCTCAGCTCCTTATTCCTCCAGAGGCGTGGGGCATGGAGTTGGCCGTGCCCATGTAGCAATACGTCCTGGGTGTGGGAGCCCCAAGGGAGCTGGGTGGGGGGCCAGCATTCAGACCAAGAGAAGGCGGAGTAACGCCGGTGGAGGCTGGGAAATGCCCTGAGACCTAGCTGGATTACCATGCCTGCCAGCAGAGACCCTTCCTATTTTGGAATCTTGATTCCTAGTTAAGCCTCTCCTGCGACTCAATTAAGGACGCTTATTAGGGCACTCTGGAGTCCTGGCCTGACTCCCCTAACTAGGGGAGCCCAGAGTCTCAGCCTTCAGACCCTAAGCCTCCTCTCCACCCCTACCAACAGACTCCAGAGACCAGCCCCTCCAGTAAAGTTCCCTCCCATTCTTCTGATGTAATCCCCCAAACCGTGCCCCTTACTCCGTACTTCCCACAGAAACCCTAGATTACAGACCCTATGTAGTGATAACTCCACTCCCCAGCTGAATTCTCTCCACAAAACACTACCATGCTCTTATATTTCCAACTGAGTGCCATCAGAGTCCCCGATTCCTGGCTTTCCAAAGCCTGCTTTTCTAGCTGACCCCCGCCCCCAGGAACTTCTGATCCATCTATCTTCGGAGAACCCCAGAGTTGGTCTTGATCGGCTGATTCTCACAAGAAGACTCTCCGCAGACACTGTGATCCCCCCCCTAGGCAGCCATCAATCCAAAGACTTGGGCACCTAATCCCTTAGCTGAGAGGGGATGGGCGAGCCACAGTATCTTAGAATCTTCCCAGACAGCTGAGGCTCTTGTGTGCTGGGGACTCCCAGGGAATCCCATTTCTCCATGTAAATCCTTTTCTCTGCACCCTCAAACTAGCTGTCCCCTAGAAGGCACTAGAGTCCTGTTTTCTGGGTAACTCTTCCCAAAAGGATTCAACGGACTTCTGTTGAAAGGGAGCTTCAGTTTTCTCTGAGCTAGGTTCTCTTTCCATTCTAGAAACCTTAAGCCATCTTTGAATCCCAGAGTACTGCACTCTCTCTGATCTCCTTCCAGGAGTCCAAGTCTCTTTACCCTTCTAAATTGAAGGGGCTCCCTCCACGCTTTGCCTCTCTCCAGTGTGTGGCTCAGTATCCCACACACGCCTTCCTGGACGGCCCCAACCGCCTGCCCCCTTCCTCCCCTCCGCACAGCTGTCTCCAGCTGTTCTCTGCAGCCCCGGGGGAGAAAGGGAGGGGGTGCCCTCGCAGGATACGTCCGGCCTTCTTTGGCTCAGCGGGCTCGGGGCTCCCCAAGGGTCCGGAATGCGGAGCCGCCGCCCTACCCCCGCCGCACCCCTCTCTTTGTTTACCCCGCCGCACAGCTGGCAGTGCCCCGCCCAGAGGTGGCCTGGGGCCCAGCGAGGGCGCGCAGAGGGGAGAGAAGGCGCGTTCCCGTCGCAGCCCCGCCCCCGGGCTACAGGAGGCGGGAAGGCAGAGCTAGAACTCTGGAGCGGGAGCCGGAGGGGAGGTGGGCGGAGACAAAGCTTGGTGGGTGGGGCTAGGAGGCCCAGAGAGCCGAGGAGGTGGGGCGGGAGGAGCGTGGGGCGGGAGGAGCGTGAGCCGGAGCGCTCGGGGAAATCGGCGTGAGGAAAGGAAGGTGGGCGGGGCTAAAGGCGCAGGTTAAACACCTAGATAGGCGAGCTTTAGACTCCCGCGGATAGAAGGTAATGTGGGCTAGGCGCTTAGGAGGGGAGGCATAGCCAGTGGGCGGAGGTTGAGTGTCGGGGACCCGGCCTGACGGGATGTGCGCGTGCCTAGAATGCCAAAGAGAGAGTTGGGAGACGGGGGTGGTGTCAGGGGGTGGCCAAAACGTCGTTTTAGGCAATGGAAGAGACCAGCGTCGGGTCTGCGTAGCTAGAATAGCAGAAGATCCAGCCTGACGAGGAGATGGGCGGGGCTCAGTGCTAAGGAAAGAACGAGAGTGGTCGCGGCTGAGCCAATGGGCGGGGACAGCGCGGCCTGGGTGGGGCTGGAACTCGGTGGACTCAGCCTCAAAGTGGGGCTCGAGAGGAAGGGCGGAGTGACCTGAAAGTGAAGAGTCGGAGGGCGTGGTGAACTGACGCAGTGGGGGGAGCTCTACAAGAGGGCTGTACGGCTGGACCCAGCCAATGCAGGTGGCCAGGGTTGGTGGGGGTGACAGGACCGCTCAAAGCGGAGCGCCTTACAACTCCTAGGTGATGACGTTAGGGACTGAGTTAGCCTCTCTCTCACCGCAGTCCTGTGTCCCTTGATCTGTCACAACGGCGGTGTGTGCGTGAAGCCTGACCGCTGCCTCTGTCCCCCGGACTTCGCTGGCAAATTCTGCCAGCTGCATTCCTCGGGCGCCCGGCCACCGGCCCCGGCCATGCCAGGTCTCACCCGCTCGGTGTACACCATGCCACTGGCCAACCACCGCGACGACGAGCACGGTGAGGAGGGTGCGGCCAGGGTCCCCTCTGATCCCTCTGTCCACTACCTCGCCGATTCTCTGCCCCATCTCTCCTGCCTTCTCCTGAGTACCCTTCTCCAGTGCCCCTTCCGCCATTCCCAGTCCCAGTCCGTAAGAACCCGAGTAGACACCCCTCTGCCCCGCCGTGCCTCCCTCCAGGCGTGGCGTCCATGGTGAGCGTCCACGTGGAGCACCCGCAGGAGGCGTCCGTGGTGGTGCACCAGGTGGAGCGCGTGTCCGGCTCTTGGGAGGAGGCGGACGCCGAGGCAGTGGCACGGGCGGAGGCGGCGGCGCGGGCGGAGGCGGCGGCGCCCTACACGGTGCTGGCACAGAGCGCGCCGCGCGAGGACAGCTATTCCGATGCCTCGGGCTTCGGTTACTGCTTTCGGGAGCTGCGCGGAGGCGAAGTGAGGAGAGGCCGGTGGGGAGGGGCCCGCAGCGTGCCACCACGCGGGGGCGCGCTCACCCAACGCTTTTCCGCAGTGTGCGTCCCCGCTGCCCGGGCTCCGGACGCAGGAGGTGTGCTGCAGAGGGGCAGGCTTGGCCTGGGGCGTTCACGACTGTCAGGCCTGCTCGGAGCACCTGGGTAAGCCCCAGGGCGTCCCTGAGGGGCTCGGAGCTGGGGAGAGGTGATAACCCCGTGGCTCCTGGTCCCCTGCCTATAGACAAACCCTGTTCACAAATTCTAGCCACACGTACCCTGTCGTGGTGATCATTTCCAGTCTACAGCTTTCCATACCGCTCGGGTACCGCCCACTCCCCTTTCTAACGTTGTTTGCTCTGTTCTCACCCCACTCTTTATGACGTGGCCCCGCCCCTACATTTCTGGAACTTGCCCTGTTGCCTTCTGCCCCGACCGCTTACCTCAGGCTCGCCCCGCACTCGAGCCACGCACCTCTTTTAATCCCTCCCATCCCTTTTTTGTCCCCGCCCATCTATTTTCGCTCCGCCCACCCTGGCCCACGCCCGTCTTCTCTCCACAGGGATTTCCGACCGAGTGGGTACCCCAGATGGCCCGTGTCCAACCGGCTTTGAAAGGGTTAATGGGTCCTGCCAAGGTGAGCGGAGGCGGGAGCGGGAAGGGCTTGGCTCTGGGAGCTGGGCTGGCATGGAGCTCATCCCTGATGCCCCTGAGCCCGCTGCGTTCCTCTTAGATGTGGATGAGTGCGCGACTGGCGGGCGCTGCCAGCATGGGGAGTGTGCAAACACGCACGGCGGGTACACGTGCGTGTGCCCCGACGGCTTCCTGCACGACTCGTCCCGCAGCAGCTGCATCTGTGAGCCACGGGAGAGGGTTGAGGGTGGATCGCCCGCCTGTCCACCCTGCCCCCAGACCCCACCCCAGAGCATCCCTGGGTCTTTAATTCCCTTAGACTCCCCAGACTCCCAAGTCCCCTCAGTCACTCTTATTAGACACCCCCCCCCATCAGAATGTCTCGGACTCTTACACACTCTCAGACTCCCTGCACCTTCTTCAGCCCCTCGAAGAACCCCTCAAACTTTTAGATCCATATCCTTTCAGATCTTCAGACTTGCTTCAGCTTTTCTCAGGGCCCCCAATCCCGTCATCTCCCTGGATCACCGGACCTTCTGCGGATCCTGAGATCCTTCTTGGAGTCTCTCATTGCCGCCTCAGGCCCTAAACCTTTCACACACCTCCAGACCCCTCACCTCTCCTGAATGGCCTTTTCACACCTCTTTGGAATGACCTTTACACCCCCCAACCCCTCCCCGGGACCACCCTGCTGTCTCCCCGCTCCACTGGCAAGCCCGCCCTGAAGAATTTCCTCTGTCCCTCCCCCCCCCCCAGCCCAGCACGTGATCTCAGAGGCCAAAGGGCCCTGCTTCCGCGTGCTCCGCGATGGTGGCTGCTCGCTGCCCATTCTGCGCAACATCACCAAGCAGATCTGCTGCTGCAGCCGCGTGGGCAAAGCCTGGGGTCGAGGCTGCCAGCTCTGCCCACCCTTCGGCTCAGGTGAGCGCCTCCTGCCTGGCCTATCTCTAGACGTGACTCAACACCGAGCTTTCTCTAGGGCCTTGCCCCGAGGTCCTCAGAACCTCAGACTGGACTCCGCCCAGGTTCGATGACACCTTTGGCCACACCCACCCCAGAGACAACCCCCGCCCAGCATCACCCCCAGCCTTGACTACCCCTGGCCTTTGAGATATGCTGCCTGCCCAGCCTTGTCCCCAAGCTTTGGCCAAGTTCGGAGTTCCGGAGACCCTGCCTTCAGCGTCCCCTCCCCAGACATGCCCTTCCTTCCAGAGATGCTCCCCTGGCAACGGAGCTTCTGCCTAAAAGCCAGACCAGATCCCACCCTCAACCCCTGTCCCAAATAGGGAAAAACATCTTTGGTCCCCCTCTTACCTTCAGGGGCGTCCCATTCTTTGGCCACTGTACCACCCTAAACCGACATCCAACCCAGACTCCTGACACACACCCAAGCCAAGCCTTGCCCCCAGTCAAGGCCAGATTCTAGACTCCTCTCTCATTCCCTTCTGCTTTCATGCCCTCTCCCTGCCCCCCTCCCTCACTTTCTTGTTCCTAGAGGGTTTTCGGGAGATCTGTCCGGCTGGCCCTGGCTACCACTACTCGGCCTCTGACCTCCGCTACAACACCAGACCCCTGGGCCAGGAGCCACCCCGAGTGTCCCTCAGCCACCGGGTTCCACCCTCCACCTCTCGGCCACCCACAGGTGAGCTGGTTTCTGGAGGAAGAGATGTAATCTCCAAGGGGCTGCCCTGGCCTCATAAGGAGGGGGACACCCAAATCCAGGTCTCCGCTCGCTGATACCCCTTTTTCACCAGGCTTTCTGCCCACACACCGTCCAGAACCCCCACATGAGCCCAGGCCGGGCCCTGAGCTTCCCCTACCCAGCATTCCTGCCTGGTCTGGTCCTGAGATCCCTGAATCAGGTGCAGTAGAGGGGATTGAGGGCATTGATGGGGGTAGCACAGTCAAGGGTTCTAGGGGGGAGCTCCTAGTGAAGATTCCAGGCTAGGGGCATTACAGCCAGAGGCCTTAAGGAATATGTGGGAAGACAGAAAGGTTTGGAGAGCCAAGTGTCGGGTAACATTAGGAGCTGGTGTCAGGCCTGGGTTCAAGTTCTCTGTTGACTGCACAAGTCATTTAACCTCTCTGAGCCTCAGTTTCCTTATCTATAAAATGAGGATCATTGTGAGGATTCACTCAACTATCCCTGAAGAGTCAGCCACTAAGTAAGTGCTCAGTTAATGTTAGACAATTATTTTGCACCCAGAGGGCACGAAGAACATATCTCTGGCAGAGGACTGGAAAGCAAATATTCAGAAATGGAGACTTTGGGGCAGCAATAAGGGGAATGCAGGCAGAGGATCTGATAAGTCCCATAATAGAGGAGAGGAGGATCAGAGGTGGACGGCTGGGGTGGGGAGAGGCAGAGGATCTGAGGGAACGGTCCGGGGATGAAAGGAACACAGGATTCAGAGATGGGGGAACCCTGGCTGACTGGCCCCCTAGGTCCCTCTGCGGGCGTGTGTCAGCGCAATCCCCAGGTCTGCGGCCCAGGACGCTGCCTCCCCCGGCCCAGTGGCTACACCTGCGCGTGCGACTCCGGTTTCCGGCTCAGCCCGCAGGGCACACATTGCGTCGGTGAGCCTGGCAAAGGGGGTGGACGGAGGCGGGGGGGGGGGGGGCTGCCAATCACCCCCTGACCAGCCCTTCCTTACCCTCAGATGTGGACGAATGCCGCCGCGTGCCACCGCCCTGTGCCCCCGGGCGCTGTGAAAACACGCCTGGCAGCTTCCACTGCGTGTGCGGCCCGGGCTTCCGAGCCGGCCCGCGGGCTGCGGAGTGCCTGGGTGAGAAATCCGCCCCGCCCAGCTCCAGGCTCCACCCCTGCCCGGGTCTCTCTCCAGCAGTTCCCGCCCCGCCCCGCTTCCCCACGCCCCCGGTCCCGCCCCCAGACCCGCTCCCGCTCTCCCTGCGGCCCCACCCCTGCTTCTTCCCCGCCCAGCCGGCTTTTCCCGACGGGGCGGGTCCCTGCTGTACCAGTACCAGTACCAGTACCCGACTCCTTCCCCGACCGGGTCCCGCGGCGCTCCTCCTTTGGCCCCGCCCCCTCCACATTCCGAACTAGCTCCCGCCTTCCCTCAGGCCCCGCCCGTGCCTACAACCGCGGCCACCTAGCACCTGACTCCTGATTCCCACCCACCCTGCCGCACCGGGGCGCCGTACTCTAAACTCCCCTTCCTTGGTTCGGTCCGCATAGCCGCCCTTCCCTCCACTGTCCTGCCTAGATCCTGCCTTTCCCGAATTGTCCCCCTCACGGTTCCCCTCTACGCCTCTGCCCTGGCCAGCTCCCCAGACCGCGTCTTGCCTTCCCTTCCTACCTGCCCGGCCCCCCCATCCGCCTCCTTGCCCGCCTACGCCCCAAACCTGTCCATTCCTTGCTCTCTGTACTGCCCCGCGGCTCGTGTCACAGTCGGGTCCAGGCCCAAGTTTGGCTCCGCCCCTGCCCTCCCTTCATCCCATCCTCCATGAGCCCTTTGAGGGCGGGCGTGAGGGGAGTGAGGGGGAGTGTCTGCCCCGGTCTCAGCCTCCGGCTTTGTGACTACAGACGTGGACGAATGCCACCGCGTGCCGCCGCCGTGTGACCGCGGGCGCTGCGAGAACACGCCAGGCAGCTTCTTGTGCGTGTGTCCCGCTGGGTACCAGGCTGCTCCCCACGGAGCTGGCTGCCAGGGTGAGGAACTGACAGGCTCCGAGGGGAAGGGGATGTGCGGGGAAGGGTAGAGCGGCAGTGCTGACGGATGGAGAAACTGAGCAATGAAGCAGGGGGAGGCTGATTGCTGCGAGACAGGGCCGGGGGGGGGGGGGGCGGCAGGTTCTGAGAACCAGACACGCAGCCTGATGGCTGTAGAGACCGAGTGACATGGAGAGACCAAGTAATCGAAAACAGAAAAGCTGAGTCATTGAGGATGGAGAGGCAGAGGGGTGGAGGATGGAGATGTCAGTTCTGGGGGAAGGGGTAGAGTTACGGAGAACAGGGCAGAAAGAAGCCGGTTGATGCTGACTGGAGTTCTAGGAGGTGGACAGGGAGCTTGGGATTGAAAAGGTAGAGGGATGTAGGATGGCGAATTTGAAGAATGGGGGTGCAGAATGAGACAGACAAGGAGGCAGAGTGACTGATGGAGGTCAAGGAGACAGAGTGGAGCACAGAGGCGCGGGGGACATGAAGGTGTGACCCTGGGCCCCGTACCCCGGGACAGATGTTGACGAGTGCACGCAGAGCCCAGGCCTTTGTGGCAGAGGGGTCTGTGAGAACCTGCCCGGCTCTTTCCGCTGTGTTTGCCCGGCTGGCTTCCGGGGCTCGGCGTGTGAGGAAGATGTGGATGAGTGTGCCCAAGAGCCACCGCCCTGCGGGCCAGGCCGCTGTGACAACACGGCTGGCTCCTTCCACTGTGCCTGCCCTGCTGGCTTCCGCTCCCGAGGGCTGGGGGCCCCGTGCCAAGGTGAGTCCCTGGTGCTGAGTCCAAGCCCGCTTCACCCCCATTTGCTGTGGGGACTGGGGAGAGACGTGGTCGGGGGACAGAGAGGCAGGGTGATGGGGCGTGGTGATGGAGGACGGGGCAGAGGAGTGGAGGGGGTGGGGAGGGTCTGATATACGTCTTCTCCCCCTTTCTGCAAATGTGAGGGTGGTCTCCCTTCCCCCTCCTTTTGGGAGTGGTACTCTCGTGCTTGTGAGACTCCTGGGGAGGGGGCAACTCTGTGGTGGGGGGGGGGCAACATGCAGGAGGTGGTGTCCTAGCTTCGCCCTGGTGGCTGGAGAGACCATTAATGGGGAAACAGGGAAGGAATCTGTCCTCTTGGGAGATGAGAGGAGCCTGGGCAAAGTCCAAGGTCCAAAGTCCAGACTGCAGTGTTGGGGCAGGTGGTGATGGCAGTGGGGATGTTGGGGTCCAGGCCCCTTTGTCAGCCTCACTGATCCCCTCTGCCCCAGATGTGGACGAGTGTGCCCGTAGCCCCCCGCCCTGCGCCTATGGCCGGTGTGAGAACACGGAAGGTAGCTTCCAATGTGTCTGCCCCACTGGCTTCCAGCCCAACGCTGCCGGCTCCGAGTGCGAGGGTGAGGCCGGGGAGGGAGGGAGGCATGCGGATGGGTGAGGGGGGCTTTGGGCTTCTCCTTCAAGGCCACCTTCTCCCCTGTCCCCCAGATGTGGATGAGTGTGAGAACCACCTGGCATGTCCTGGACAGGAGTGTGTGAACTCACCTGGCTCCTTCCAGTGCAGGGCCTGTCCTGCTGGCCACCACCTGCAACATGGCCGATGCACTGGTGAGACCAAGCCCTGGCTATGACCTTAGACCTGCATCATGACCTCTGACCTGGCCCATTACCTCCTGACCTGGACCTCAATTCTCTGGAGCCTGACCCTCAGAGTCTGACTGTGATTCTTGACCTAGATTATGGTCATAATCTGATCCCTATTGCAATTCCTGGCCTGCACCACCACCCTTGACCTTGAATGTAACTTCTGAGTCTGCGGCCCATCAACCCTCAACTTGACTGTGACATTTGACCCTAACCATTACCCCTACTGATAAACCATCACTACAGCCCTGTTAGCAATTGTAACCCTTCTGATTCTGACTGTCCCTTGACCCTGAATGGGACCCATGACCCCTAAACTTGACTGTGACATTTGACCTAACCATTACTCCTGACCATAACCCTTGACTCTCTGTGACCTTTGATCTTGTCTCTTTCATTGACCCTGGCTATTCTCAGAATGTCTTCCCTGGGGTATTGGGTTCATGATCCTTGACCCTGATCCATGACTAAGAGGCAGAATTCTGGACCCTGACTGTTACCCCGACCTGAATTGGTCTCAGATTCCAGTCACTGACTCTGATCCCTGATTCAACAGAATGCCAACCAGACATCCTGGTTTATAATACTTGACCTCTTCTCCTAATTAATTTCTGACCCCAGTCCTTGTCCAGAGTCCCTTCACTGACTCCAGGATCCTGGCACAGGGAGTTCTCAGAAAACCTGACCCACAGGACCCCCAGTTATGGTTGCCAGAATCAGGGAATCTTGGTCTCCCCACCCACTCCCGCCTTGGATCTTTCAGCTCATATCCAACCCAAGACACTACCCACCAACTTCTGAGAGCCTTCTGCCACACGGGGATCCGTCCAGTGTCCTTAGACCGGACCCCTTCTGAAACCCCTGTTCCCACAGATGTGGACGAGTGCAGTTCGGGTGCCTCCTGCGGTCCCCATGGCCACTGCACAAACACCGATGGCTCCTTCCGCTGCAGCTGCGCGCCGGGCTACCGGGCGCCCTCCGGCCGGCCTGGGCCCTGCGCAGGTGGGCAGGGTGGGGAGAGGGCGGGGCGAGGACCCGAGAGCCTGGGGGTGGAGTCTGGGCTCCTGGACAAAGCCTGGTGGGCAGGTAGAAGCTGGACTAAAGGGCTGTGGGTGGGGCTTAGAAACCGGCCCTCTGGGGTGTGGCTTGGGGGCGGAGTTGATGCTTCTTGGGCCCTGACCCCGCAGCCCTATTTCTCCCATACCCTAGACGTCAACGAGTGCTTAGAGGGAGACTTTTGTTTTCCCCACGGCGAGTGCCTCAACACCGACGGCTCCTTTGCCTGCACTTGTGCCCCTGGTTACCGGCCCGGACCCCGCGGAGCCTCTTGCCTCGGTCCGTATCCAGGCTGGGCCTGGACCGGGAAAGGGTGGGCTTTCACCCAGAAAATCGGGCCGGGGAGAGGGCGGAAGGCGGCGCTTTAAGTTTTGGACTGAGGTCTCAAAGCGTCAAAGCCGGCCTTGCGGAGCCTCCTGGCGTCGGCCGGGGAGGGGGGGGTTTGGAGGAGAAAAGGCGGAGTCGGGATAAACTGCTCGGTGATCGGAAAGGACAGGGCCTGAACGCGTCGGGGGGGTGGGGCTCGCAGAGAAAGGAGGAGCCTAAGGCCGGCGGGGGAAGACCTCAGCCAGAGGGGCGGGGCGGGGGCGGGGCGGGGGGGGCGGGGGCGGGGCAGGGGCTTGGTCTGGAATGGTGAGCCGAGGAGGCGGTCCGCGGTTTCGGACACTGTCCCGCAGACGTGGACGAGTGCAGCGAGGAGGACCTCTGCCAGAGCGGCATCTGTACCAACACCGACGGCTCCTTCGAGTGCGTCTGTCCTCCCGGACATCGCGCCGGCCCAGACCTCGCCTCCTGCCTTGGTGAGAGGCGCCTGCCGGGCCTGATCCCTGCCCCTCTGCCTCCCCTGCTCTGCCATGTGTTTCCCCTCCGCTGCTTCCTCCCTTCCCCTCTTCTGACTCTCCTCTCCCTTCCTCAACTTCCCCACCTGCTCTCATTTGCCTCCCAGCCTCCCCTGCTTCCCGCGTCTGACTGCTCTGCCTCCTTCCTCAGACATAGACGAATGTCGAGAGCGGGGCCCGGCCCTGTGCGGGTCCCAGCGTTGTGAGAATTCCCCTGGCTCCTACCGTTGTGTCCGAGACTGCGACCCTGGCTACCACGCAGGCCCTGAGGGCACCTGTGACGGTGAGACTCCTCTCCTCCCCCAGCCCTGCCTGGAGGACTGGTTGCTGGATTGAGCTCCCTGGGGACTGAGGAGGCGCACCCTGCCTTCCGGACTTCAAGGGAGGGAAGAAGCCGCCGACCCATGCACTTAGCTGTGTCCCCATCTCTGTGGTTGAAATAAGCCACCAGGGTGCCCTTGCATTTTCCCCTGGAGGTGAGATGGGAGGATGCGGTGGGGGGGAGACACTCCTACCAGATACCAGGCCAAGCCTCGCTTCCAGAAGCAGCCTCCGTCCCCTCTGCTCCTCCAGCACAGTGCACATTTCAAGCTAGACCCCTTCTCGACATCTTCAGGAAGAACTGTTAGTGCCTCCACAGCTTCCGGTGGGCCTATTAAAACTCCGTTTCTTTCTCTGTGGGCCCCTTGGAGTCTGCCTTCTTTCCACCTTCTACCACTCCCTCTGCTTCCAGCTGTCTTCCCCTCACAGAGAGGCCTGGCCCTGGCTGTCCTGGGGCTATCCTTGCCCAGTTTGAAATTCCCAAGGTTCCACCATGCTGAGCCTTGCCCATTTATTTAATGTTTTATTTATTTCTGAGAGAGAGAGAGAGAGAGAGAGAGAGCATGAGCAGGGGAGGGTCAGAGAGAGAGGGAGATACAGAATCTGAAACAGGCTCCAGGCTCTGAGCGGTCAGCACAGAGCCCGACGCGGGGCTCGAACCCACGAACCGTGAGATCATGACCTGAGCCGAAGTCGGACGCTTAACCGACTGAGCCACCCAGGCGCCCCGAGCCTTGCCCATTTAAATCCCGCCTCCCAAGTTCTATTCCAAGTCTCTCCAGATTCTGTGCCTTTCCCATTCTTCAGGTCGCCCACGCTCCTGCCCCCACCCACTTCCAGTCCCAGCCCTTGCCTGCTCTTCTCATTCCTTATGCCTCCCCTCCCAACCTCCCCTGCCCTGTTTCCCCACCAGGCCCCAGCAGGGTCCTGATGAGACAGGAGGCTGGGGCTAATCTAAGATTTGTTTTTACATGGCGTGTGGGTTGACATTTTGGGGAGCAGAGGAAACGACTGTGGGCTATCTTTCGCTCTCTGGCTGCCAGACCTCTGATCCGTGGAAGCTTAGTTTCAGGGGACCTTATTTATGCATTCATTCCGCAGGAATTCATTAAGCACCTACGATGTGCCAGACAGTGGCAATGAGTCAAAAATCCATGCCCTCATGGAGCTGACAGTGGGGGAGTAGGAGTGTGGGGAGGGAGAGACAATGTAAATAAATGTAAATAAATTCAAGATTCATTCAGCACACAGTTTGGGGGCACACACTGTGTGTCAGGCACAGTTCTATACCCTGGGGCTACAGAGGGAACGAGACAGACACAAGTCGCTGCCTTATGGAGGTTATAGTTTAGGGAGGTGACAGTTGGCACACTAAAAAATACATGGATATTTTTGACATAATATAATGCTGGTCAACTTTAAGAAGGAAAATAGAGGGGTGCCTGGGTGACTCAGCTGGTTAAGTAGCTAACTCTTGATCTCAGCTCAGGTCTTGAGCTCAAATCCCACATTGGGCTCCATGCTGGGTGTGAAGCTTTCTTAAATAAAAAAGAAGGAAAATAGAGCAGGGTAAATGGACAGATGATAGGGCAGTGGGGGGACGGGTATTAGGACCTAGACACTTGAGTGAAGTTAAGGAGGGAGCCCTGCATGGGGCGCCTGGGTGGCTTAGTCGGTTAAGCGTCCGACTTTCGCTTAGGTCATGATCTCACGGTTCGTGGGTTCGAGCCCCGCGTCGGGCTCTGTGCTGACTGCCAGCTCCAAGCCTGGAGCCTGTTTCAGATTCTGTATCTCCCTCTCTCTCTGACCCTCCCCTGCTCATGCTGTCTCTCTCTCTCTCTCTCCTAGAAATAAACAAAACATTAAAAAAATTAAAAAAAAAAAAAGGAGGGAGCCCTGCAGACAGCTGAGGGAATCAGTGTTCCTGACAGAGGGAATAGCAAGTGCAAAGGCCCTGAGGTGGGACCATGTTTGGACTATGTGAGAAATGGCGATGGGACCTTAAAGAGTCTCAACACTTTAGAAGCTCAGACTCTTAGGATATCAGATTTATAGGGACTGTTCAATCATAGGAACTGACCGGAAGCAGCATCAGGGACTTATGAATCCAGGCCTGTGACTCCCCCACTCTTTTGCAGATGTGGATGAGTGTCAAGAATATGGCTCAGCGATTTGTGGAGCCCAGCGCTGTGAGAACACCCCCGGTTCCTACCGCTGCACGCCGGCCTGTGATCCTGGCTATCAGCCCACGCCAGGGGGCGGATGCCAGGGTGGGTGTCCTCAGGCACTGGGTGAGAGGTGGTGGGCATGGAATGCCCAGCAATGGCCTGACCGTCTGGTGGTTTCAGATGTGGACGAATGCCGGAATCGGTCCTTCTGCGGGGCCCACGCCGTGTGCCAGAACTTGCCCGGCTCCTTCCAGTGCCTCTGTGACCAGGGATACGAGGGGGCCAGGGATGGGCGTCACTGCGTGGGTACGGGGCTCCAGGGTATGGGTGGGGCCAGAGGGTGGGCAAGAGGTGGGTCCCGCCCTGCTCCTCTCCTTAGACTTCAACAAATGTGAGTTCACACTTGGCAAGTGAACAAATATGAAAAGACACATTAGGATTGTAGACTTCAGACTCTGGAATGTACAGCATTTCTGTTATCAGTCAGGACCCTTCTGGTCGCAACAGAAACCCTATGCTTTCAGATCTTGTTTGGGGAGGGCTTAAAAAAATACATGCATAAAGTCTGTAAAATGCACACTAATCTTTTCTTTTTATATTTATTTTTGAAAGAGAGAGAGACAGAGTGCAAGTAGGGGAGGGGCAGAGAGAGGAAGACACAGAATCGAAAGCAGGCTCCAGGCTCTGAGCGGTCAGCACAGAGCCTGATGTGAGGCTCGAATCCATGAACCACGAGCTCATGACGTGAGCTGAAGTTAGACACTTAACCGACTGAGCCTCACAGGCACCCCTACAGATATTTTTATTTGAGGCTCAATTTACATACAGTGAACTGCATGATCTTAATGGTACATTCTTTACATTTTGCCAAGTACACAAGCTTGGTTTCTTTGAAAAAAGTTAAAACGGTGATGTCTTGGAATGTTTGAATTCTGGGCTTGCTTGGATCCAGGAATTCTAACAAGGCGAGCTGTGTTTCCCTCTCACCTCTGCTTTCCCCTGTTGTGTTTCTGCTCAGGCAGACTCTTTTCACAATGACAAAGAAGGCCTGGCACCTCTAGGCTCACGTCCTCAGCTTGGCAACCCCTGGAGCTAAAGAGGGGGGGCTGTTTCTTGGTAGTTCTAGCAAAATCCCAGGACTCGCTTTGATTGGCCCAGCTTAGTCACCGCCTATCTCTCTGAACCAGAGAAATGCAGTCATCGGGTTGGCCGTGCCTGGGACTTGCGCCCACCGCTCAGAATAGGCTTAACCCTACTCATATATACAGGAGTTGAAAATGGAGGGCCAGAGGGCTCCCTAGGAAAGTTCAGGGTTTGTCACCAGCAGATAAGTGGATGATGGGGTCTGGGCCATGAACAATACCCATTCTGTTTGAAAGCTCAGACTTCTTAGAGCTTTGGAATCACTGACATCTACAACCATTGACTCTCTGCCCCTTCTGTCTCTTGCTCACAGATGTGAATGAATGTGAAACACTACAGGGCGTTTGTGGAGCGGCCCTCTGTGAGAACGTCGAAGGCTCCTTCCTGTGTGTCTGTCCCACCAGCCCTGAGGAGTTTGACCCTATGACTGGACGTTGCGTTGCGCCACGAACGTCTGCTGGTAAGACTGATGTCTCTGTTTAACTGATGGCTTCAGGGCTCGCAGAAGAATGATGTGGTCTAACCATTCCTGGCGTGGGCAGCTGCCATCAGTTAAATGCTATTGTTTTAAATGACAATAAAACAGTCAGAACATGGGTTAACTCAGGGTCAGCCCTGTCCCTACCAGATTCCTTCAGTCAACAAATGTTCACAGGGCATCCACTGTGTTTAGGCCCTGTTCTGGGTACCAGGGACTCGGTAGTGACCAGGAGAGCACTCTGTCCTTAAGGGGCTCACAGTCCAGTGAGAGCAGGCAGAGATATCAGCAGAGAGTGACAACCAGAGAAATAAGGGCTGGAAGGAGGAAGCGCAGGCCAGAAGGAACAAGGCTATGATGGGGGAAAGGCTGGGGGATTATGGGAATCCGGAGGAACTGCCTATCCCAGCCAGAGAGGGACACGAGAGCTTCCTGTAGGAGGGGAGGTCTGATCTGAGAGCAGCAGGAAGAGGAGAAATAAGCCGGACGAAGTGGGTGAGGGAGGGCCTTCTGGACACAGGACACAGCAAGGGCAAAGGCCTGGCAAGAGAGGACCTGACACATTTGAGGAACAAAAGCGAGTTCAGGGTGGCATGCTGGGCAGGGAAGGGGAGGGGTGGGGAGAAGCAAGGCCGCAGAAGGAGGCAGTGCCAGGCCACACTGATTTACCCTCGTCATGGCGGCTGGCCTTTCCTGAGGGCACTGTGGCACTGTGGGAGAGGGGTATAATCAGAATCTGGCTGCCACGTGAAGGTGGGCTGGAGGGGGGTGATGCTAGGGGCCGGGAGCTTCGGGAACATCCAGGGGAGGGGACCGGGCAGCGGAGGACAAGACTAGACCGAGGCAGGGGCCGTGGGAGAGGAGGGGAGGGTGGGTGGCCAGAGGCGAGAGGCCAAGTGGAGAGGCGGTGGGCTGCCTGGTGGAGGGGGGAGAGGAGTCCAGGCCCAAGCTTAGGTTTGGGGAGGAAGCCTCTGAGGCTAGGTGGGGACAAATTGGATGTGAGGACCCAGGAGGTATCCAGGAGGCCAGAGAACTCCCCGCCCGCCAAACTGCAGCTGGGAGGACAGGCCGGACACCTGGGAAGGTGTGAGGTCAGAAGGCAAGAGACGCCGAAATGACAGAAGGTGAGAATGGGAGAGACGAGGACAGATGGTGAGAGGTGTGGCCTCTGGTTCAGCCTCAGTTCGGGGGCCTCAGTTTCCTCGTCTGTCACATGGGGGTGGGAGCTAAAGCCCTTTGTTTCCCCAGGCACATTCCCGGGCCCACAGCCCCAGGCACCTGCCAGCCCGGGTCTGCCCGCCCGGCCACCTCCGCCTTCCCCACCCCGCCGGCCCAGCCCACCTAGGCAGGGCCCCGCGGGCAGTGGGCGCCGCGAGTGCTACTTTGACACCGCAGCTCCCGATGCATGTGACAACATCCTGGCGCGGAACGTGACATGGCAGGAGTGCTGCTGCACCGTGGGTGAGGGCTGGGGCAGCGGCTGCCGCATCCAGCAGTGCCCTGGCACTGAGACAGGTGGGCATGGGCTCCTGGGTGGGCATAGGGCTGAGGGTTTGGGGAGAAATAGGTGGGCATGCGGCTGGGGCAGAGGACACATCTGGACATGGGCTGGGGCACTGGGACTGCGCGGGCAAGAGTAAGCTGCCAGCGAGGTGTGCATGAGGCTGGGAGGTGGGCACAAACAGGCACGCGGCCTGAAGACTTGGGTGAGCGGGGGGCAGGAGACAGATGGGAGGCAGCAAGCCCAGGGCACAGGGCAGGGGCCCCGTCGAGGGTGTCTGGGCTCAGCTTTGTCTCTCTGTGCAGCCGAGTACCAGTCATTGTGCCCCCATGGCCGGGGCTACCTGGCACCCAGTGGAGACCTGAGCCTCAGGAGGGGTAAGAGGAGACTTCAAGCCCTATTCACCCTCAGTCCCCAGACCCAGCTCCATCTCACCCTCTCTGTTTTCTTCATGTCTATCTCCCACCCTTTTTCTCTGTCTCCACCCCGCCCCCTCGCCTGTCTCCACCTTACTCTATCTCTACCTCTGGGTCTCTGTCGCCACCTTTCGGTCTCTCTCTTTCCCCGGTCAAGCCTCCGAGTCACACATTCATTTCCCCCCATCCAGCGCCCCACACTCTGGCCTGCCCCGTATCTCTTGGTGTGGGGCACGCCGCCTCTGACCCTCCTTCCCACAGATGTGGACGAGTGCCAGCTCTTCCGAGACCAGGTGTGCAAGAGCGGCGTGTGCGTGAACACGGCCCCGGGCTACTCATGTTATTGCAGCAACGGCTACTACTACCATGCCCAGCGACTGGAGTGCGTCGGTATGAGCTCCACCTGCTCCATTCCACACCCCCCCCCTCCCCAACCCTCTACCAAGCCAGCTCCTCCCTGGAAGGTCGCCACCCCCAGCAGGAAGTCTTTCAAGTCTAGACTCCATCTATCACACTGTCAACGCGATGGGGAAGTGGGAAGGGCTGGAGGGCTACCTCCTAACCACTCCGCTACGCTTCCCTAGATAATGACGAGTGTGCAGACGAGGAGCCGGCGTGTGAAGGCGGCAGCTGCGTCAACACCGTGGGCTCTTATCACTGCACCTGCGAGCCCCCACTGGTGCTGGACGGCTCCCGGCGCCGCTGCGTCTCTAACGAGAGCCAGAGCCTCGGTAGCCCCGCCCCCGCCCCGCCCCGCCCCTCACTCCCAGGGCTCAGCCCCATGCCCGCATCAGGCCACGCCCCTCGCGCAGTGCTCGGCCACGCCCCATTGAATCTCGGTGTCTGACTCTCCTAACCGGCCAGCTGGCCTGGTGTCCGAGACTTGCCTTAAAGCCAAGGTTCTGGAGGAGCCTGCCACGTGCTGGCCGTGTGTACCTGCACGTTGCTTATCGCCTCTTGGCCCCGGCTTCCTTTGGGGACATTGGGCGGGATTACCTTACATGGTGGCTGTGATGAATTTCATTTTCAGGACCGTTATGGGACCTGGGCTTACTAAGTGCCAAAGCCGTGCTTCCTCTTATTAATTCCCTGTGTGTCTCTGTCTCTAGTTGTTTTTTGTTTGTGAACATCTGCCACTCTCTGGGTCTTTGTTTCTAGGACTGTTCCTTTTCGTCTCTCTCTGCATCTTTGCTTTCCTGTTCTTCTTGGATTCTCTGATTCTTCGGATGTGTTTGTCTCTATCTCTTTGGGTCCTTTCTTTTTGCTCACTGACGCAAACTCTTCTCCTTCCACTTCCTGTCCCTACATTCCCCCCACCTCCCTTTCTCCTCCCACATCACTGCCTCCTGTCTGACCAAGCCCTGGAGCTATCTCAGAGGCCTTCTGGGAGTCAGCCTGCAGCTGAGGAGAAGCGACTGGCGTTAGGCACAGAGTCGCAGGGCAGATCCCACCTGTCCCACCCTGATGCATGCTGTCTTTGCCTTCAGATGATAATCTGGGAGTGTGCTGGCAGGAAGTGGGGGCTGACCTCGTGTGCAGTCGCCCTCGGCTGGACCGCCAAGCCACCTACACAGAGTGCTGCTGCCTCTATGGCGAGGCCTGGGGCATGGACTGTGCCCTCTGTCCCGCCCAGGACTCAGGTACTGCTGCCTGCCGGGGTCAGCCTCAGAGGCCAAGTCAGCTCATGAGACACCCCCCCCCCCCGCCCCCCCCCCCCCCCCCCCGCCTGCCAAATCCTGGACTGTTAGACCTCAAATACCACCAGCTCTGGCCCACAAACTACCTGGTCAGAGCTCACAGAGCCCCGAGTCCTAATGTTATGGACACTCACTTCCAGGTGCCCAAAACTCCAACACACAACCTCAAAGTTTGGCTCTTAAAACCCCTGAGTCCCCCAATCCTTAGCCCATGGGAACTCAGCCCAGGCCCAAAGCCCTGGTCCTTGGTCCTCAGACCTCCAGGTCCCGTGGCTCAAATCCCCTCCTACGCATCCTGGCCCCTAAGCCCCCCAGTAGCAGTCCTGGGACTCCCTAGTATGGTCCTTAAAACACCCCTGTGCCATCTCTCTAGGCCCCTAGTCCAATACCCCATGGGTCCCCCAAATTCCAGCACTTGAACCCTGATTCCTAGCAGCAGTACTTAGTACTCTCTATCCCAGTACTGTGGAATCCCAGTCACAGCCCTCAGCCCCCTAATCCTGACTCCAGAACCCTTATCTGGACCCTGCAATCCCAGCCCCCTCATCTGAAGCCCCTCCCATGCCTCAGCCCAGGGCCCTCCTCCTTCTCTCTCCTCTGGGCTCCTCTTTCCAGCCCAGGGACATGGATGGTGGGTGCTGAGCGCTAACCATGAGGCTTGGCTCATGTTCACAGATGACTTTGAGGCCCTGTGCAACGTGCTGCGTCCCCCTGCATACGGCCCCCCGCGGCCAGGTGGCTTTGGACTCCCTTACGAATATGGCCCTGACCTGGGTCCCCCCTACCAAGGCCTTCCCTACGGGCCTGAGTTGTACCCGCCACCCGTGCTACCCTACGACCCCTACCCACCACCTCCTGGGCCCTTCGCCCGCCGGGAGGCCCCCTACGGAGCACCACCCTATGACATGCCCGACTTTGAGGATGACGGAGGCCCCTACGGTGAATCTGAGGCTGCGGCGCCACCCGGCCCGGGAAGCCGCTGGCGCTATCGGTCCCGCGACACCCGTGGCTCCTTCCCAGAGCCTGAGGAGTCACCCGAAGGTGGCAGCTATGCTGGTGAGCACTGCGGGCGAGGGATGGAGACTGAGACGAGGAGTTAGGTGTGCAAAGAGATGGAAACGGGGGGGGGGGGGAGGGAGTGAGATCCAGAAACAGAGAAGCCAGGGGCGGGGACTTTGGCTCAGAGAGATGGAAAAACAAAGATACAGTAGGAGAGAGCGACAGAAAGTACTGATGAAGAGGGACAGAAACATACCTGCAGACCAAGAAGGAGCTAATGACTCGGAGCAGAGCTAGTAAAACCTGGCTCCATGGCGCCCCCCACAGCCTGGGAGCCGGACGCACGGTTTAGAAAAGGATATCCGGCCAGGGATTCCCCCCCCACCCCCCGCCACCGTGGGGGTTTAAGGCATGAAAGGCAGAGACCCCGAACCACCAAGGCGTCCCTCATTCTCCGCAGGCACCCTGTCTGGACCCTACGAGGGACTGGAGGAGGAGGAATGCGGGATCTTGGACGGCTGCGCCCACGGCCGTTGCGTGCGCGTCCCAGAGGGCTTCACCTGCGACTGCTTCAGTGGCTACCGCCTGGACATGACCCGCATGGCCTGCGTCGGTGAGGGGCGGGCAGGGCCAGCCTGCGCGGGTTGACGGTGGAAGCCCTGACCGGAGGCCGGTGGGGGTGGGGGGTGAGAGGGAGCGGGGGAGGAGTTAGGGACGTCAGGGTGTCGGCGGGACCAGGAGGAGCAGGAAGTAAGTCCCACATAGGGATGGGGCGGGCCTGAAGCAAGCGAGGTCAGGCTGCGAGGAAACCCGAGCTTGACCTTCGGGCGGGGGGCGGGGCTGGAAGCAGGATTGAAGAATCCTGTAGAATCCTGCAGGTGTGATTGCTAAGGATTCCCAGGGCTACCTTGGGCAATTTGCTTGACCGCTTTGGAGAATTCCGTCTTCTATGAATGGTGTCAGCCTAGTTCAGGCAGTAGTAAAGCAAAGTGCTTACGATCAGGGACTCTGGGGGCGTCTGACAGACCTCAGGCTCAGTCCAGCAACTTGCTGTGCGACCCTGGGACAGGTCACTGTCCCCTTTTTAGTTTTTCTCATTCGAAAAATGAGCATAAGTTGTAGAATCCGTGTCACAGAGCAGTGAACATTAACACTGACATACAGTGACACTGAGGCCTATGTGTAAACCAAGGCTCAGAAAAGAACTGAGTCCGCCAAGGACTCACAGTCAAGAAACAGCAGGGGACTAGGCACTCAGAGTCTGCGAACTCGCTGGGCAGAATGTGGGCTTGTGTGATACTGGGCAAGGAGCTTCCCCGCGCTGGGTCTCAGTCTGCCCTATGAAAACAGAATCACTCCCCACCTCAGGGTTATTAGGATAAATACACATATTGTGCTTTAAACAATGTCCGGCATAGAGTAAGCATGCACTGTTGTGATATCATCATCAGTATTATTTTCCTAACAAAATCCTAGTGTCACAGGGGCTACCGTACCCATCTTAAAGAACACAAAGCTGAGTCTCAGCGATGTTAAGCCACTTGTCCGCGCTCACACAGCCAGCAGGTGGTAGTGGTTGGATTGAACTCCAAGCAGAAGGCTCAGCACCCCTTTGCCCTTAGGAGCCCCAGGGGCCAGACAAGAGGGCTCCAGGGTCCCCAGCCCCGAGTGGAGCTCCTCGTACCTCTTTCCGCAGACATCAACGAGTGTGATGAGGCCGAGGCGGCCTCCCCGCTCTGCGTCAACGCACGCTGCGTCAACACCGATGGCTCCTTCCGCTGTATCTGCCGCCCAGGATTCGCACCCACGCACCAGCCGCACCACTGCGCGCCTGCCAGGCCGCGGGCCTGAGCCCCGACGGCCCCAAGCTGTTTGCTCCGCGCCTGCGCACGCGGGTCCCTGCCGCGCACGCTCCCGCCTGCTTGCGCGCATGTGCACTTGGCGCACGAGTGGTTGGAGAGGAAGGAAGCACGAAGCAATGGAAGGAGGGATCCCCTTCCCTGCTCCCGCCACCCTCAGCACCTCCTACGGACACTGCCGGGGCCCCGGGACTAGCCCACGGGGCCCTTCACGTTTCCTCTACTTTTTATGAAAAGTTTCCATTAAAAAAAAAAATACAACACCTATTTTGTACCTTCTGCCTCTGCCGGTCTATGTTCCCGAAAGTCGCTCCAGAGTTTGTTCTCTGAGCCACTAAATTACATCCTCTTCTGCATCCTTGACTCTGTGTCTGTCTCTTAATTTCCGTGCCTCTGTCGCTTGGTCTTTCTCCTATGTCCGTTTCTGTCTTTATCTCGGTTTCCTATCTGCTGTCTTTCTGCTTCATGTTCTCTGCCCAATGCTCTGTGACCCAGGGACGTAGTCTCTGTTTCTCTTTTCCTGTCGGTTTTATTAGCTCTGTCATCTCGAGAGAGATCTTTCCCCCGTGTGGGGCCCTGGAAGGGGATGAGATGGGGTGGCCTCAGACCCTGCTACCTCAGCTGGAGGGGCCCGCAGATTTCCCATACTCCCCTTCCATAGGACACTGAGGAATCGCTACCAGAGCACCTGACGGGAGGGCTTTCAGGCTTGAAGGGGCTCAGAACTCCACCAAAGGGGTGATGGCTGCACAAGTCTGTACTAAAATCACTTTAATGGGTGAGTTGTATGGTACATGAATTACAACTCAATAAAGCCATTAAAAAGGAAAGAAAAAACCCCTCTACAAAAGCGGTCCGGAAGTGACCCTTCAGTTGATACAGGTAACCCCGCCCAAACACTTACCTTTCATTCAGTCACTCAACAAATATTTTACTTTGTAGTAAATTGGGGACACAAGCAAGCTTTAACCCAGCCTTAGAGGGTGGGAACTAGGAAGGATTCCTGGAGGAGAGATGTTTCAGCTAAGACTTAAGTGATGTCGGGAAACGAGCCAGATAAAGCGCGGAGGGGTGGAAGGAAAACATCTGCAAAGGTCCAGAGTTCAGGAGGGCAGATATCTTTTTTTAAAATTTACTGTTTATTTATTTTTGAGAGAGACAGAACCTGGGCAGGGGAGGGGCACAGAGAGAGGGAGACACAGAATCCGAAGCAGGCTCCAGGCGCTGAGCTGTCAGCACAGAGCCCAACACAGTGCCTGAACTCGTGAACTGCGAGATCATAACCTGAGCCGAAGTCAGATGCTTAACTGACTGAGCCACCCAGGCGCCCCAGAAGATAATTTTTGATGCTTTTTTTTTCTCTCAGTCTGTCAGTCCCTGTGTTGAACAAAGATGATGACATTTTTGGTGCCTAAGAAATCCCTGGTCCCTGCCTTCATGGAGCTGCAGTGAGGGACACAGACACATTTCCAGACGTGACAATCTGTTCTGGGACAGGGAAGGCAAAGGTAGAGGGGTCAGGGCCCAGAGGGGAAGATCCGAGGCTGTGGTACCCAGAGGAGGCATTTTATGAGTCTGTGAGAACATCAGGGAAGGCTTCCTGGAGGAAGAGATAGAGTTCCAAACAGTCTATGTTTGGAGTTCTAGATCCCTTTGAGGATCTGTTAAAGCTCTGGACATTCACAGAAGAAAAACACAAACAAACGCAGGGAATTCTCTTATTCTCATTCCCTCCAGCACGCCTGCCTGGAAGCCCATGGACGCCCCATTTCCTCCCACGACCACCTTGCTGTACAAGTGTCCCAAGAATGGGGACGGGAGTGGCCAACAGTGTCGGCAAACTTTGAGGCCGAATTTCAGCCTCATGGGAGTGGGGTGGGGTCTTGAGAACCCCAATACCCCTCGCACCCTTCCCCCTGGGGTCTGGAAAGTGTATCAAGGATCTCGCCTTTATCCTGCCTACATCCCCCGCACAATTCTCAGCCTTGGCGACGTGGAGCCCTGGGCACAAATCGGGGACCAATGCATTCTCGTCTGGAATGTCCAGAGGGAAACAGTCCAAGGGGTCACCGCGCTCACAGGACAAGCGCCGCAGCGGTCCCCGAGGGTCACTGAGCGCCTGCGCATCCCAAGCCGCCCTTGCCCCCTAGTGGCGGATGCTCACACAGTTACCAGCGAACACATTGGGTTTGCACATTGGGTTCATGATCCAAGTAGTGTCTGGTATAATGATTAAACTCTTTTTCTAAAAAGGTTTATTTATTTTGAGAGAGAGAGAGAGAGAGAAGGAACAGAGAGAGAGAATCCCAAGGGCAGGCTTCACTCACAAACTGGGAGATCCAACTCACAAACTGTGAGATTTGAGCAGAAAGTCAGAGTCCAACACTTAACTTACTGAGCCACCTAGGCGCCCCAATGATTAAATTCTTAATTGAACGTCAGACCTGATTTTATTTTTTTAGTTTTTAAAAATATTTAGGGGCGCCTGGGTGGCTCAGTCGGTTAAGCGTCAGACTTCGGCTCAGGTCATGAGCTCACGGTTCGTGGATTCGAGCCCCGCGTCAGGCTCTGTGCTGACAGCTAGCTCAGAGCCTGGAGCCTGCTTCAGATTCTGTCTCTCCCTCTCTCTGACCCTCCCCTGCTCGCGCTGTCTCTCTCTCTCAGAAATAAATAAAACATTAAAATTTTTTAAAAAATATATTTATTTACTTTTGAGAGAGAGAGAGAGACAGAGCGTAAGCAGAGGAAGGCAGAGAGAGAGGGAGACACAGAATCTTAAGCAGGCTCCAGGCTCCGAGCTGTCAGCACAGAGCCCGATGTGGGGCTGGAACTCAGGAACCGTGAGATCATGACCTGAGCCAAAGTGGGTCGCTTAACTGACTGAGCCACCCAGGCGCCCCAGACGTGATTTTAAAAAGTGTGCAGGGTAAAATTTCAAGGATTACTACTAAAGAAAATACAAATGATGCATAGATTGCAAACTAGTGGAGGGAAGAGGAAGAGTAAGAAAACATAAAACCAAACCAAACCAAATATGCAACCCCTTCAAAGAAGCCTAAATGAGAAGGGGTGGAACTCATTGGAAAAATGAGGACAACAAGATCACAAAATAAGATGGTAGAAATCAATAAAATATATCCCTAATCACATACGCAAAAAGCGTATTCTGAGTTTAAACACTTCTGGCTGCCTCTACTGCTACCCCCCACCTCGGTTCCCCCTCCTCCCTGGGCTCCCTCTCCCGCCCCTGCCCCTGGGCTCTCTTCCCACACACAGTTAGAGGGATTCTGAGTACCCAAGTCAGATCAGGTCCCTCCCCTGTTCAGAACATTCCCTTGGCTCTATTTCACTCAGAGTAAAAGCCAGACTCACCACCATGGCCCATAAGACTCTTGCACCATCTGCTTCTTTCTCCTCCGTCTGACCTCATCTCCCCCACCCCCTCCCCCACCTCCACCCCTTGCCTGCTCCTCTCTAGTCACAATGATCTTGTTGTTCTTCTAAAATACCAGACATGTTCTCACCTCAGGACCTTTGCACTGACTGTTCTGTCTGCCTGGAGGAGTCTTTCCACTTGGCTCACTTCCTCATTACCAATGGAGAATGGATGACCTGGGTATAGTACCACAAAGGAATCCGCAGTGAGAATTCCCCATGCTAAGGAGACCGAATTTCACAGTGTTGAGTGGAAAAAGCCAGGCACTAAAGAGAATGTATTTTCTGACTCCATTTACATAAAATTCAAGGCAGGAAAAACCCATCCATGCTGCCAGAAGTCAGAATGATGGTGACCTTGAGGGGAGGGAGGGAGGTGACTGGAAATGTTTCTTGGTCTGGGAGCTGGTGGCAGAGGTGTGTTCAGCTGGTGAAAATTCACCCCGCTGTACACTTACGGTTTGTACTGTTTTGCACGCGTCTGCTTCAATAAACAGTTAAAAAGTTAAAAAAAAAAAAAAAAAAGAACCTCTGCCTTCCCATCACCCAGCTTAAGAAACAGGCCATTTCCAGCTCTCAAGCCCTTCTTTCCCACGACAGGTGCTAAGCTCATACCCTCGAGCTCTTCAAGGCTGCCCATCCGGGTCTGCCGGTGGGGGCTGGGCCAAGCTGGGTGCTGGGGGTGGGGAGGGGAGGGATGGGAGCTTCCCGAGGCAGCCAAGGCCTGAGAGGTAACGTTTCTGTGATGCCCTTGCCTTAAGTCCTGGGGTGGGGTGGGGTGCCCCCCCCAAGTGCTCAGAGCCCAGTGTCTGGAAAGTGGGATTCAGCGCCGAGCCTTCCCCGTAGCCATTGGAAGTGCAACCTGCTTCTTCGCACTGCTCTCTTTTGTCGCTGTTTCTGTGTCTCTCTATCCCTCCCTCCCTGTCTGCCTCCCTCCCTCCCAATCTCTCTCAAGAAGAAAACAAAAAACAAAAATAAAAACAAGCCAAAACCAAAAAGCAAGCTCTCAGTTATTTACATAAAGCTTTATTACATCAGACTGTAACCAAACGACCCAAGTTCAGACTTTGAGTCTTGGAATCAACTTTGAACAAATAGTAGTGCTTCCCCCCCCCCCCTTTGTACTGTCATGTTTATTTTTAAATTCATTTTTACTGGCAAGGTTTTATATATAGGCGGCTCAAGAAAAGCAAATGTTCACTCCGCGTTTTCTTTTTCTTCTGGCCATGAAGATTGTTCGTTTCATTTTCTGTTTATTCCTGGAAATAATTTTGCCATCTAGGGCATGGGGGCACTTGGCAGGCCTCAGTGATATCCTGGGCGATGCGGAAGGGGGTGGAGTGATTTAGGAAGCTGGGGGGTGGGGGTGGGGAGCGGGGGAGTGGGTTCCAGGGGAAGCCGGGGAAGGCTAAAGGGCAGGCAGGGAGGCAGGGAGGGACCAGGTGGGACAGGCCCTGGGGACTCCGCACGCACGCGCGGGGGGGTGGGAGGGGTGGGGAGGTGGGGGAGGGGACTGGATCAATTCCAGGTGCAGTGAAGGTAGAAACCACAGATCTAGTGTCTGATTGGCTTCGGGGAGAGAGAGGGGAGGAGCCAAGGAGTGCAGGCCGATCTGCGCAGGCCTGGTGCCTGGACCGGATGACTCCGTCAAGGGGGCTGTAAATAAAGAAGGAAGGGGAGGTCAGCCCCACCCCTGCTGTCACCAAGAGCTTCCTGACCACCTTCCTAGTTCACTGGGTCCTCAAAGCACCCACCTTCCGGATGAGGAATCAGGCTCAGAGAGGGGAAGGCCCCAAGCTGGAGAGAGCAGGACTGGAGCCCAGGTCTCCTACCTAACCCCCTGCTTGGAAATTTTAAGTAAGCTCAGGGCTCTGACTGTTGCTTTCTCTGCCATTAGGGGAAAAAAACAACAACCAAACAAAACCAGAAACATAAAAACCAAATGGCCTTGACTACAAAGCCCAGGGGCATTTTTGGAGTGGTAATCTTGCCACGAATCCTGGTTGTGATGGTCCTTAACATGACTCTGCATTTGTCAAAACTCCTCGAACTGTACCCGCGTGCATACACGAGGGCTCGCACATGCACGTGACTTTCACCGTTTGTAAATAAGAATGTTTAAACAAACAAGAACGGGCTCCTGGCTGGCTCAGTGGGTAGAGCATGTGATTCTTGATCTTGGGGTCTGGAGTTCAGGCCCCACATTGAGAGTAGAGGGGTTTTATTTTTTTATTTTTTTTAATGTTTTTATTTATTTCTAGGAGAGAGAGAGAGAGAGACAGCGTGAGCAGGGGAGGGTCAGAGAGAGAGGGAGTCACAGACTGAAACAGGCTCCAGGCTCTGAGCTGGCAGTCAGCACAGAGCCCGACGCGGGGCTCGAACCCACGAACCGCGAGATCATGACCTAAGCGAAAGTCGGATGCTTAACCGACTAAGCCACCCAGGCGCCCCATGAGTAGAGGGGTTTTAAAACAGTAACAACACAACCAGGAACAAATACAATGAATGTAGCCAGAATCAGGACCGGCTATTAGGGGCGCCTGGGTGGATCAGGTCAGGATCTCACATTTTGCCAGATCAGGCTTGGTGCTGAGAATGCCAAACCTGCTTGGGATTCTCTCTCTCTGCCCCTCCCTCTCTTGGATGTGGGAGCGCTCTCTCTCTCAAAATAAATAAACTGAACTTTTTTAGAAAAGGACTGGATATTAGAGAATATTAAGAAATGTGTTGGGGGTGGGGGACGCCTGAGTGGCTCAGGGGTTGTCTGACTTCAGCTCAGGTCATGATCTCACAGTTTGTGAGTTCAAGCCCTGCATGGGGCTCTCTGCTGTCAGCACAGAGCCAGCTTTGGATCCTCTGTTTCCCTCTTTTTGCCCCTCCCTCAATCTCTCTCTCTGTCTGTCTCTCAAACATAATAAAACTGGTGCTCCTGGGTGGCTCAGCTGGTTGAGCATCGACTTCGGCTCAGGTCATGATCTCAGGGTTCGTGGGTTCGTCGGGCTCTGTGCTGACAGCTGAGGGCCTGGAGCCTGTTTCGGATTCTATCTCCCTCTCTCTCTGATCCTACCCTGCTCACTCTCTCTCTCTCTCTCTCAGAAATAAATAAAACATTTTAAAAAACCATTAAAAAATAAATAAAGAAAGAAAGAAAGAAAAAGAAATGTGTTGGAGTGCCTGGGTGGCTGAGTCAGAATAGAGAAGAGCAGGCAACTCTTGATCATGGGGTCGTGAGTTCGAGCTCCACGCCGGCGGTAGGGAGTACTAAAATAAATAAACTTTAAAAAAATGTGTTCATTCTGTTAGATGTGATTAGGCATTGTAATTATGAAGGAAATACACTCCTTCTCCCTTTTTAGATGCTCAGTGTATTTAAATGGATGTGATGTCTGTCACTTGTATTTTTTTTTTAAGTATCCAAAACAATGGTGAGAAGAAAGAAGATGAAATGGCAAAATATTGATGGTTCTTGAAGCTGGGTGATCGGCCCCATGTGGGTTGACTGTCGCTCTGTTTGTTTTGTTTTGTTTTTGTATCTGGAAATGTTCATAATCTAAGTTAAAATTTAAAAAAAAATTTAATGTTTTTTATTTATTTCTGAGAGACAGAGGGAGACAGCGTGAGCAGGGGAGGGTCAGAGAGAGAGGGAGACACAGAATCTGAAACAGGCTCCAGGCTCTGAGCTAGCTGTCAGTAGAGAGTTGGACGTGGGGCTCGAATCGACGAACCTGAGATCATGACCTGAGCTGAAGTCTGATGCCCAACTGACTGAGCCACCCAGGTGCCCCTAAAATTTTTTGAAAATAAAAAAGAAGAATTGGGGGGGCACCTGGCTGGCTTAGTCAGTGAATTCTTGATCTTGGGGTTGTAGGTTGGAAGCCCCACATTGAGTGCAGAGATTCCTTAAAAATAAAATCTTTTTTAAAAAAATTAAACATTTCTAAATAAATAAATACATAAATCAGTCTGTTGTCTGTTAAGCACAACTTGAAAAATACAGAAAACTAGAAAGACCCAAAGATACCTTTGCCTGCAAATCCCACATCACTACTGTAGTTAGTTAACGTTTTGATGTATTTCCATTCGGTCTTTTCTATTTTAGTCAGACTATCAGAAAGTGTGTGTGTGTGTGTGTGTGTCTGTATTTTACATAACTGTGTGAGCAAATTGTTTATACAGACCTACTTTTTCCCTTCTTAAAACGTAAGATGGTCCCCTGTTAAAACATCTTTGTGTAAACACAATTTCTAATGTTTGTGCTATGTTTATTCAACGAGGCAGCGTTGCCAGACATTGAAGCTGTTTCCAATTTCCTCCCATTATAAATAATGCCGCGATCCACATCCTCGTACGTCCCAGAAGCGGGATTCCTGGGCCAAAGGGTGCGGACTCTGGCAGCTCCGTCAAAATCTCCGTAGGGTTTCTGCCTGACCCAGAGCTGAAATGACCTCCTATGGTTAAAGCCAGATCTTACTGCTATTTGTTATTTCCTAAAGGTTTGATTCATGACTCAGGTTCATGAAAGGATGTCTTTTTTTTTTTTTCCCAGTTGCAGGAAACAAAAATCCATTCACACTCGCTTATGTCAAAAGGGGGTTGTGTCAGTCAGCAAGTAAAGCGAACATTCAGCTCGGATAAGCTATCTTGCCCTGTCGATTGCTGAGATACTGACATATTTCTGGATTGGTTGGTAAAATCATGCTGCCCTGAAGCCCTCAAGTGTCCCTCAAGGTGACCACTCCAACTGCCCTGGTCCTTCCCCGAGGACTTCCCAGACCTCCCCACTATGCACCAAGGAGAGTGTCATTGCCGGGCACAGCAATGAACCATGCTGATTGCTTAGTGCCCGAAGTACTGGTTGTTAAATATTTTGATTAGTCTCACCCAAGGAACAGAAAAGCTGACTCCAGTGGCTTTTGGTGTAAAGGGAATTTGTGACTGGAAAAATCTACCCTTGGCTGGCTTCAGCTAAAGTTGGTACAACAGTTCAGCAACGTCACCAAGAACCCTATTTCTTTCCATCCCTCTGCCCCATCTTTTCCGGTACTCCATCGTTTGCCAAGATGGCCGCCAGCCATCCATTATCCGAAAGTAAAGGAGAGCACCTTTGGCTCTGCTTTCCCGGCCAAAATAGTGAGGCTGACTCTGATTGGCAGGTCGATGTCACATGATCGGGCTGGCTCTAGTCACATGCCCACCGCAGAGCCAATCACTGTGGCCAAATGCCCAGATTGGCAGAGCCAAGTCACATGTTCCCCGTTGGTAAGGTGAATGGTTAACACCAGCTGCTGAAGCTATAACCCGGGTTCAGATTGTTTTTAGCCATTTTCTGCTGTCTTCTCTGCGCAGATTCCCATCGGTAAAACGGAGGTAATAATGACGCTCTCCTCCTGGGGTTGCTGTGCAGATTAAATTTGTTGGTCAATGCCAAGCACTTAAAATGGTGCTCAGACACGGAAAGCACTTGATGTTATCTGCCGTTGTTGTCATGATGTGATCATTGTCAGCTCTGAAGGCTGCAGTTCTCTGCAAGCTACTTATTTTCTGCACTCCACCCTCTTTCTAGTTCCTATTGCTGGGTAACAAATCACTCCAAAACATAGTGGCTTAAAACAACAGTCAGCCTATTATCTCTCACCATGCCTGCGGTCAGATTTGGGGGAAGGATCCAGCCAGGCAGCTCTGGCCTCAGATCTCATATGGTTGCAATCAACTGGTGGCTGAAGCAGCTGGGGGCGGCCGGGTAGCTCTCTCCCCCCATGTTGTCTTAGGGCTTCTCGGCTTCTCCACGTGGTTTCTCCACGTGGGTCAGTTTGGGCTGCCTCACATGCTAGTGGTCTCAGGGCAGTTGGAATTCTTACAGGGTAGATCAGGGCCCCGCTGGGTTTCACAGAAGAGGCAGAAGCAGCCTCCCAAGAGAGGGCACACAAGCCTCCCTTCTGGACGAGAGGGGTGTCAAGGTTCTGCAAAAATTTGTGGGATGGTAAATGTCACAGCCATCTTGGAAATGACAGTTTGGCTCATGTTGGTGCTAATGGAAGACCCACCTCTAAACAATCCACGTCCAATCCCATCCACCTGGGTCATGGCCTCCACTTCCCAATTCTAAGTGCAAATAGTTTATTGGGAAGCTTCAGGGTGGTTTTTTTTTATGTTTTTTATTTATTTCTGAGAGAGAGAGAGAGAGAGCATGAGCATGGGAGGGTCAGAGAGAGAGGGAGACACAGAATCTGAAGCAGGCTCCAGGCTCTGAGCTGGCTGTCAGCACAGAGCCCTATATGGGCTCGAACCCACGAACTATGAGATCATGACCTGAGCCGAAGTCAGACTCTCAACCGACTGAGTCACTCAGGCGCCCCTGGGAAGCCTCAGTTTTGTGGGATCAAAACAGGATAGTTTCTTTGTGTTTTTTAGTTATTGCTGCTACATTCTCTCGTTGTTAATTGCCTTCCCTACACCCCCCTCTGCTGGATCAAGGCCAGAGCGAACCTTAATGACAATTTCACCAGCTCCTCTGAGGTTTCTCTCATTTTCATTCATTTTTTTTTACTACATTTTTTTCTTGAGTATAGTTGACACACAATGTGTCATTAGTTTCAGGTGTACACCATAGTGATTCAACATCTGTATACATTATGCAATGCTCACCAAACCTGCCATCTGTCTGTCACCATACAACTTTATTACAATGTCATCAACTGTATTTCTTATGCTGTACCTTTTTCTTTTTCTTTTTTAAGTAGGCTCCACGCCCAGTGCTGAGCCCGGAGCAGGGCTTGAACTCAAAACCGTGAGGTCAAGACCTGAGCTGAGGGGCGCCTGGGTGCTGACAGGTCAGAGCTTGGAGCCTGCTTCGGATTCTGTGCGTGTCTCTCTCTCAAAAATAAATAAACATAGGGGTGCCTGGGTGGCTCAGTCAGTTAAGCGTCCGACTTCGGCTCAGATCATGAGCTAATGGTTCTGTGGGTTCGAGCTCCCCATTGGGCTCTGTCCTGACAGCTAGATCAGAGCCTGGAGCCTGTCTTTGGATTCTGTGACTCCCTCTCTCTCTGACCCTCCCCTGCTCACTCTCTCTCTCTCAGAAAAAAATAAAACATTTGGGGCGCCTGGGTGGCTTAGTCGGTTAAGCGTCGGACTTTCGCTTAGGTCATGATCTCTCTGTTCGTGGGTTCGAGCCCTGCTTCTGGCTCTGTGCTGACTGCTAGTTCAGAGCCTGGAGCCTATTTCAGAGTCTGTATCTCCCTCTCTCTCTGACCCTCCCCTGCTCACGCTGTCTCTCTCTCTCTCTTAGAAATAAATAAAAATATTTAAAAAAAAGAAATAAATAAAACATTTTAAAAATTTTAATAAATAAGTAAATAAATAAGCATTAAAAAAAGAAGAACTGAACTGACATTGAGAATTGGACACTTAACTAATGAGCCACCTAGAAGCCCCCTGCGTTCTATCTTTTATCCGTGTGACTAATTCATTCTGTAACTGGAAGACCGAACCTTCCACTCACTCCCCTTCACCCATTTTGTCCATCCCCCTACCCCATCCCCTCTGGCCAACATCAGATTGTTCTCTGTATGGTGATTCTGCTGTTCGTTTGTTTGTTTATTCATTTGTTTTGCTTTTCAGATTCCACATATGAGAGAAATCATGGAGCTTGTCTTTATCAGTCTGATTTATTTCATTTTCCTTCATTTAAAAACAGAGCCTTGGATACTAGATCATTTTATGGGATCACTGCTTGTGTTTTTAGGTGTGATAATGGTATTGTCATTCCGTGAGAGAATATCCTTATTCTTAGAGAATCCCTGAAGTATTTAAGATCCCAAACTCAGGATGGTTCGGCAAAGATCACGTGTGTGAGCCTGGGTGAGTACCGGGAGACAGAGGAAACAAATAGCATGAAATGTGAGTGAGCGACTGCTGATTCTAGGTGGAGGGTGTGTGGGAGTTGTTGTATATTCTCTCAAGTTTTCCACAGATTTAAATATTTTCATAACAGGGGCGCCTGAGTGGCTCAGCCGGCTAAGTGTCCAACTTCAGCTCAGGTCATGACTGTGCGGTCTGTGAGTTTGGGATCTGTGCTGACAGCTCAGAGCCTGGAGAGCCTGCTTCGGATTCTGTGTCTCCCTCTCTCTCTGGCCCTCCTCCACTTGCTCTCTGTCTCTGCCTCTGTTTCTCAAAAATAAACAAACATGAAATTTTTTCATAACAGATATTTGAGGGGAAAAACTCCTGCTGAAACCTGATGAAGAGTTCATGAGGGAGAGAGAGAAAGGTCTTGTACTCTAGGGAGCCTCTACCTTTTCCCTTCCCTCCAAACAGGTTGGCACTTCCTTTCTCTATTCCATCTCTCTCTTTTTTTTTTTTTTAATTTTTAAATGTTTTATTTATTTCTGAGAGAGAGAGAGAGAGAGAGAAGCAGCATGAGCAGGGGAGGGTCAGAGAACGAGAGGGAGACACAGAATCTGAAGATAGGCTCCAGGCTCTGAGCTAGCTGTCAGCACAGAGCCCCATGAGGGGCTCGAACCCACGAACCGCGGGATCATGACCTGAGCCGAAGTCGGACGCTCAACCGACTGAGTCACTCAGGCGCCCCTACTCCGTCTCTTTTTTGGGGGTGGGGGGAGAATGATGGAAGTTGGGTCAGCCCTGTGTCCTCTCAGTGAATTCTTTGGGTAGGTGGCTGGTACCGATTGTGGTGACCTTGAACTTAAGCTATGGGGTAGTTGGTCCCTTTGGTCCCCAGCTTTAGGACTTGGTAGCCATTCTGGAAGTCCTGGAAAAATCCAATTCAACATCCTCTTACAGCAGTAAGAGAAAGAAACACGGACATCCCAACTGATTCTCAGCAGCCGATGAATGGGATTCTCATCCAGGGGCAGTGGCTGGACGACATTTGGAAATTTGTGGGATCATTTTGTGACTGTCACAGTGACTTGGGAAAGGCTAGCTATGAGCAGCTCTTCTGAAATGTTCTCATTCAGGATCCTTTGGCACTCTTAAAAGTATTGAGGATGCTAAAGAGCTTTTATTTATGTAGCTACAACTGTCGGTACTTACTGCATTAGAACTTAAAACTGAGGGGTGCCTGGGTGTCTCAGTCAGTTCTCTTGATTTCATCTCAGGTCATGATCTCACGGTTCATGAGTTTGAGCCTTGCATCAGGCTCTTCGCTGACAGTGGGAGCCTGCTTGAGATTCTTTCTGTCTCCTCTTTCTGCCCCTCCTCTGCTCATTCCCTCTCTCTTTCAAAATAAGTAAACTTAAAAAAAAAAAAAAAAGAACTTAAAACTGAGAATTTTAAAATATGCTTTTAATGTTTTTTAAAAATGTTTTATTTATTTCTGAGAGAGAGAGAGAGAGAGCATGAGCAGGGGAGGGTCAGAGAGAGACGGAGACACAGAATCTGAAACAGGCTCCAGGCTCTGACTTGTCAGCACAGAGCCCGATGCGGGGCTTGAACCCACGGACCGCGAGATCATGACCCAAGCTGAAGTCAGACGCTTAACCGACTGAGCCACCCAGGCGCCCCTGTTTATTCATTTTTAAGAGACAGAGAGAGGGTGAGCAGGGGGGGGGCAGAGAGAAAGTGAGCCAGAGAGAGAGAGAATCTGAAGCAGGCTCCAGGCTCTGGGCTGTCAGCAGAGAGCCGGGTGTGGGGCTCAAACCCATGAACTGTGAGATCATGACCTGAGCCGAAGTCAGGCACTTAACCGTTCAACCAACTGAGCCACCCAGGCACCCTCAAAACTGAGAATTTTAAAATATAAGAACCTGGGGTGCCTGGCTGGCTTAGTCGATAGAGCATGCAACTCTCTCTCTCTCAAGTTTATTTATTTTGAGAGCTAGAGACCACAAGTTGAGGAGGGGCAGAGGGAGAGGAGAGAGCCAGAATCCCAAGCAAGCTTGAGAACCCAACATGGGACTCAAACTCACTAACTGTGAGATCAAGACCTGAGCCAAAGGTGGAGCCCCGCCTGGGGCTCTGTGCTGACAGCCTGGAGCCTCCTTCAGATTCTGTGTCTCCCTCCCAGTCTGCCCCTCCCCTGCTCCCAGTCTATCTCATTTTCTCTCAAAAATAAAATAAAACATTAAAAAAATAATAAACTACATGATGAGGGCAAAATACAGACAGGCAACCCTCACCCCTGCCCCCCCACCCCCACCAGGTGGGATCTGGGTGCTCTTCCTCGGACACTACCCAAAAACAAAGGAAAGGGGTGTAAGTGCTTGCCGTGGTGATGTAGGAAATAAAGGCAAATGAAAACTTAAATTCCCTTACTGCCTACAGCCCATTGGTAAGTCCTTGAGACTGGCAGAGTGACCTCTCTCTAGGAGCTCAGCTGCCTGGACGATGACACTTTGCCGGGGGCACAAAGGAATCTTGGCTTCATATTATCCTGACCCCCCAGGATCCTGTGAGTCTCTTTTCACATAGAAAAATTCCTTTGGATGGGGCGCCTGGGTGGCTTAGTCGGTTAAGCGTCTGACTTTCGCTTGGGTCATGATCTTGTGGTTCATGGGTTCGAGCCCCGCGTTGGGCTCTGTGCTGACTGCCAGCTCAGAACCTGGAGCCTGTTTCAGTCTGTGACTCCCTCTCTCTCTGACCCTCTCCTGCTCACGCTGTCTCTCTCTCTCCTAGAAATAAATAAAACATTAAAAAAAAAAAAAGAAAAATTCCTTTGGAAACTTCTTTTATCTCGACTCCCCCAAGATATACACTGGCAATTGTACTCCAGGCTTATGGCCCCTGGATGTACATCTAAGGGTCCCGTGACTGAGGTTTTACTAAATATTAATATGGCATTTCCCTGGCAACAGCTCGCTCCTCAAGGTCCTGGAAACCTTGTTTCCAAAATATCTTCAAGGGGTGCCTGTGGCTCTATCAGTTAGGATCCGACTTCGGCTCAGGTCATGGTCTCGTGGTTCGTGGGTCTGGGCCGCGCATCGGGCTCTGTGCTGACTGCCACCTCAGAGCCTGGAGCCTGTTTTGGATTCTGTGTCTCCCTCTCTCTCTGACCCTTCCCTGCTCACACTGTCTCTCTCTGACTCTCAAAAAAAAAATAAATAAATAAATAAAAAACATTAAAAAAAAACCCAAACCTTCGAGACTTACTGTATCCCTGACCCCCTCCCAACCTGAGGATATATAATCAGTTACCCTCACGATCCCAGTGCAGCTCTTTCTGCCCACAGGTCCTGTCCCTGTGTTTTAATAAAATCACCATTGACTTTGCTGACGACTGATTTCGAAGACCAGACACGTCTTCAAGAATTCTTTCTTCTTGGCCGTCAGCCCTGGACCACCCCACCATTACCCCAAAACTTCATCATACAGTCCCCACCTTACGATTTTTTGACTTTTCGACTCTGCAGAAGTAATACACGTTCAGTAGAAACTGTACCTCAAATTTTGAATTTTGCTTTTTTTTTTTCCTGGATTCGTTTATGTGCAGTACTGATCTCCTCCCTCAGGCTGTTCCCAGTCCGCCCCAGCATCACAGGGGTAAGGACTCACTTTGAACCATTCTGTACCCGTATAACCATCTGCTTTTCACTTTCAGTACGGTATTCAATAAATTACATGAGCTATTCAACACTTCATTAGAAAATACGTCACGTTCCGGATCAAATGTTTACTTCTCAGAGATGTGCTAAGAACGCCTGAACACCCCCGACTAAAATCACACCCCCTAGGGGTGCCTGGGTGGCTCAGTCTGTTGAGTGTTCGGCTCCTGATTTCAGTCAAGGTCATGATCCCAAGCTTGTGGGATCTTGTGTCTCAGGCTCTGCACTGAGTGTGAAATCTACTTGGGATTTTCTCTCTCTCTCTCTCTCTCTCTCTGTCCCTCCTTCACTCTCTCTCTCGTTCAAAATAAACAAATAAACATTAAAAAAAATCACACCGCATCATTTTCTTTACCTTCCTTGGGTTTATTTCTCTTCATAACATGACAGAGCCATGGTATCACACATTTCCTCGTTTATTTCTTTATTTTGTATCCTCTCCTTAAAATATCAACTCCAGCGTAGCAGGGTTTTTGACCTACTCTCCCCCCACTGCTCTATCCCTAGGTTCTAGGCTAGTACCTTGCACATCGGAAGCATTCAATAAACATCAATAAATAATTTTGAATGAGTGAGTGAGTGGCCATATTCTCCCATTAGCCATTGCCCCAACCAGACTTTGACTTCCCTTCAGGGCAGAGCCTCTGTGTGTCACAGTGCATCCTCAGCACTTAAAATCTGATGGAAGCAAGTAGTCAGCAAATGCACCTAAAATGTAAAAAGAATACAGACATGACCGAAAGTAGATCAACGGTTACCTGGGGCTGGGGGTGGGGATGGGGCACAAGAAATCTTTTTAGGGTGATGGAAGTGTTCTAGAATTGGATTGTGGTGATAGCTGTACAAGTCTGTAAACGCAACCCCAAATCATCAAAACACTTAAGACGGGTGAATTTTATGATAGCCTTTGTATACAACTAGTTAACAAAACAAAGGAAAATGTGTGTTGAAGGAGTAAATGCACACGGTCCCTGTGAGGTGCGGGTCGTCTGAGTCTTACCTTGTGCCCCGACTGCGGGCACAATGGTGACCAAGACAGCCCTTGTCCCTGCCTTCGCAGGCCGACAGTGACAGCCCAAGGACGTGAGAGCCAGGAAGCAAGGGCAGGGTGGTCAGGGATGGGACTCCTCGAGGCGGCACGGGAGACTGCTGATCCGGATGGAAGACTCAGGGAGCACTCACTAAAGAAGCCTATGGCTTTGGCACTGGGTGTTATATGGAAACCAAGTTGACAATAAACTATTTGTAAAAAAAAAAAAAAAAAAAAAAGACGCCTACTGCTGAACCAGAGCCTGAAGAACGTTGTTGATGACTGCGACGCCAATTTTTAAATTAACAAAACAAAACAACTTTTGCTGCTTTAGCATCAGGTCAAGTAGGTCTCTCCGAGCCACGGACACGAGTTCAGAAGGACACGGCCACAAGGGGGCGCTGCTCTCCCGCGCTCGTGCTCATCCACGTGGCCTTGCGGGAGACTGGAGGTCCCGCAGGGGCTGTGGAGGGCGGGGGCTGTTTCGGGGAGGGGGGAACCTCTCCAAAGAGACTCCCGCGGCAAGGGCTGAGAGAGCCGAGGGCGGAGAGCCGTAGAGCGCCGGCGCTGTGGGGTCGGTTCCCCGGAAGACCTCTGGCTCCGGGGCGGGGCGCCCCTTGGCTGGAACGCGGGGCCGAGCTTTCCAAAGAGTGCGGGGCAGGGGGCGGGGCGCTAGGCACTACTAAGTGTGGAAGGTTCTAAAACAGCCATCACTTGGAAGCCTGGGTGGCTCAGTCGGTTAAGCGTCCGACTTCGACTCGGGTGATCTTGCGGTTTGGGGGTTCAAGCCCCACACCAGGCTCAGAGCCTGGAGCCTGCTTCAGATTCTGTGTCTCCCTCTCTCTACCCCTCCACCAATTGCCCTCTGTGTGTGCCTCTCTCTCAAAAATAAGTGTACTTTATTTTCTTTTTTTAAAGTTTTTAATGTTTTATTTATTTTTGAGAGAGCGAGCGAGCGAGCGAGCGAGCAGGGGAGGTTCAGAAAGAGAGGGAGACAGAATCCGAAGACAGGCTCCAGGCTCTGAGCCAGCTGTCAGCACAGAGCCGAACGCTGGGCTCGAACACACGAACTGAGAGATCATGACCTGAGATGAAGTCGGACGCTTAACCAACTGAGCCACCCAGGCGCCCCGGAAAGAAAATAAATTTTTTAAAAAATTAAAAAAATAAAATAGCCCTCGCTGCACCCCTAGCGCCTGGAGAGGAGGTACCTCGAAGGGGCGGGGCTCCAACAGGGGGCGGAGCCCTCCTGAGAGTCCTCGGAGTGGGACACGTGGTCTATTTCCCCAGGGGCAGGGCGCAGGGAGCCAACGTCGGGGTGATCGGGCTCTCCAGACAGAACTGGAAAGGGGGTGCTGAAAAGCCTGAGCTGGATGACCCCAGAAAAATGACCTCGATGGCAGTGGGATGGGGCATGAGTAGGGATGCAGCACGTGGCGTTAGGTGGGACCAGAGGTTAGCAGATAGGGCGGGGGCGTTAATTGTGCGTCTCCAGGTTTCTGAGAGCCCAAGCCTGTGGGAAGCGGAGGGTGGGAGGTTAACCCCAGATCTATGGTCTCTGTGGAGAGGCAGGCACCATGAAGAGCCAGTCTCCATCACATGTGGGAAGATGGGAAAATTGGCTAAGAGGAGCCTGTGGGAGGTCCTTGGGAGAGAATGGGTCTAGGGACCCCCCGGAGACCAGAACTTCTGCATCTACAGGGACCATTGGGGCAGGGGCGGCTGAGAAAGATGGCTCTGGGCACAGGAAAGAACGATTTGGGGAAAAGATAGCAGCCGGTGACGGGGAAGACCGTTTTGCCTCTGTCCCTGATTTTCTGTGCACAGCGTGGCCTCAGTTTCCCCATGAGTCCAGAAGTTTGAACGGTCTCTGTCCAAGTCCTAGGCCCTTTCTGCGTCTCTCCCTCACCAGCGCAGCGGTGTGCAGGGTTGAATTGCTGAGCTTGCCTCTTCTGTGCTTGAGACATTCACCCCTCCCTCACAGTCCACAGTGGGGGCCAGATAGCTACAGCCCAGACTGAGTCAGGGCTGGGACTGAATTAGGGCCAGGAGGGGGAAGTACCGGGGCCCAAGTGGGGAGGGGTGCTCCTGATTCATCCTGAAGGGTCAAACTTAGAACGCATTAGATGGGAGGGGGCGGGGCAACGGAAGCAGCTCTCTTTCTAAGAAGAGGTGATATTTGCTTTTTCTTTAAATTAATTTTTTAAAATATTTTTATTTATTTCTAGGAGAGAGAGAGAGAGAGACAGCGTGAGCAGGGGAGGGTCAGAGAGAGAGGGAGACACAGAATCTGAACCAGGCTCCAGGCTCTGAGCTGGCAGTCAGCACAGAGACCGACACGGGGCTCGAACCCATGAACCGTGAGATGATGACCTAAGTGAAAGTCGGACGCTTAACCGACTAAGCCACCCAGGCGCCCCTAAATTAATTTTTTTAAATGTTTTATTTATTTCTGAGAGAGAGGGAGAGAGAGAGCGTGAGCAGGGGAGGGGCAGAGAGAGGGAGACACAGAATCTGAAACAGGCTCCAGGCTCTGAGTTAGCTGTCAGCACAGAGCCTGAGGCGGAGCTCGAACCCACAAACCGTGAGATCATGACCTGAGCTGAAGTCGGATGCTCAATCGACTGAGCCACGCAAGCGCCCTGAAGTGGTGACATTTGAACTGAGGCCTGAAGAATGAGTGGCACTGGGGCAAAGGTGCTGTGTCAGGAAAGGTGCTGTAGGCGGATGGAATGGCATCTGCTAAGCTTGGAGATGAGAAAGTGTGGCTCATTTCTGGCAGAGTCCTGGGCTCCCTCCCTAGGCACCCCTGGGTGCCCTGGCAGAGCCGTCTGGCACAGGTCCTCTAGCCCAGGGTCCATGTCTGGTCGATGGGCTGTAGACCCTAGAGGGCAGACCCTAAGTTTATTCCCTTGCAGCCTGGTGGTTTAATGATTGGCCCTGAGGTTGACCAGGAGCTACGTTGGAATCCCAGCACCACCCCCCAAATCAGATGCCAAGGGCTGAAGTGACCAAACTTCCCAATCCATCAACTGGGGATATAATATTGGGGTTCACAAAATCAATCACCTCATTTTCAAGAGCTATAAAGAATTAAACATAGGGGTACCCGGGTGGCTCAGTTGGTTGAGCGTCTGACTTCAGCTTGGGTCATGATCTCACGGTTAGTGGGTTCAAGCCCCACATCGGACTCTGTGCTGACAGCTCAGAGCCTGGAGCCTGTTTCAGATTCTATATCTCCCTCTCTCTCTGACCCTCCCCTGCTCGTGCTGTCTCTCTCTCTCTCTCAGAAATAAAAACAAACATTAAAAAAAATTTTTTTAAAGAATTAAACATATAATGTATACGTTGCATATTTTAAAGTATGTAACTTGTAGAGTGTATCAAGGGACCCCAGAAACAACAGGGACCTAAAAACAACATGCTGCCACGTCAGATGACATTTTGGCCTGAGTTACAGAAAATGCAATCGACCAAACAAGAATTTTCCAGCTTAAAGATAAAGGATTCTGAACCTGGTTATTGAAAATTTCAATACTGAAACTTATTACCAGCCAAATGCAATGTTTTAAATTCCTTGGCTCAAAATCTGTAAGCGTTAGAAATTGGGGTGATTGGTTTTGGGTCCCCTTTAATACCTCCCACATGCTGGGCCGGTATTCCCTGCTACCATGTTATGGCTCTGAGGATATTGTGTGGGAGACCCCCCCCCTTTTTTTCTTGTCTTGCTTTAGTAGAAGACTCAGAAGGGAAGGCTCTGTCACCCTCCCCCCCAACCCCCCCGGCACACACCCTGCTGTCCGAGGGGCACCATTATATTCTTCCTTTATTGGCTGTCCTTGTATAATACAAATCTGTGAGTTTAGATACAAAAAAATCTGGAAATAAAAGATAGAAAAGTACCCGCCAGGCACCCCTTCTTCCCGGACCCCTCCCCAGCGGGCACTGACGTGAGGTAACTGAGCATCTCTTTCCTCTTCCCCCAACCCCGCCTCCCGGGCCCCCAGCTTGGCCCCTGCCCCCATGAGACCTTGGCCCAAGGAAGATGTGGGCCCCCGAGTGGGGGAGAGGGGTGATAGGGGTGAGCACAGCATTGGCAGTGAACGCAGCAGGTGGGCAGAGGGAAGCCCTTTGCTTGTGCTGTGTCTGGGAGGGGACGGCCGGACTTGGGGTGGGCACTCGTGGGGGGCCCAGAAGAGCCCCTAAGCGGGCCTCCCTTTTCCATCCCACCCAACACTGCAAGGTGGAAAGTCAACAACAGAAACTGGGAAATGTAGATTGAACCGAGGGCACTCAGTGGGACTGTGGCTATCCCACCGTGTCTGGGGTTGGAGGGGGGGTGAGGGAAGGGCACCGCCGGCCTAAGTCTGGCAGTGAAATGGGTCCCTTAGCCAGGCTGGGTCCGTCCCTGAATTCCATCCTGTCGCAACCTGGGCGTTACAATGTCGGTTCTGTAGTGGTTGTGGGGGGTGGTCACAGGAAGGGGTTAGAGAGGGTGTTGGGGGGGGGCGCAGCCCCAGGGGCCAGGGCCAGGGAGAGGTTGGGCCTCCATTCCCAGGCGTGGGCACCTGGAGATGCTGGGGTGGGCAGGGCGGCTCGGGCTACAGTTCGATCTCGAAGGTCTTCTGCAGGTCGCCCGAGAAGGGGTTGGAAGGCTTCTCTCCAGCCGGTTTGCCTTCTAATGCTGCCCACTGGGCCTCAAAGGGGTCCAGTTCGGGGGCCGGGGCAGGCGCCGGTTCCGGGGGCCAGGGTGCCCCACTGGGGCGTGGGCGGACCTGGCCCCCTGGGGCAGTGGGCATGGTGGGGGGCGGGAAGGCCCCGGCTTTCCCGAGCAAGGTGGCTGGCTGGGGCTGGAGCTGGGCGGCTGAGCAGAAGGCATTGGCCACCATCTGTGAGGGGGTGATGCCCACCACGGGCACCTGGGGCATGGGCGGGTAGCCCAGGCCCGGGTAGGCGGGCACAAAAGGGGGCTGCATGTGTGGGGGCGGCAGGAACACGGCCACCTGGGCAGGCGTGGCATCGAAGGGCCCCACGGGGGCGGTAAAGGGCTGCAGGGCGGGGGCCCCCGGGGGCACTGAGGCCACTTGCTGCTGCTGCTGCTGCTGCTGCTGCTGCTGCTGCGCTTTGGCCACCTGGGACACCTCCTCCAGCCACCGCTCCGCCTCCGAAGGGGTCCGCTTGTGCCCGGGCTGGAAGGCAGCTGCAGAGGGCACGGAGGACTCACCCCAGGCAGAAGTCCCTAGAGGGAGGAGAGGGGCAGTTGAGGGGCACGGGCGGCAACTGAGAGATCCCAGGGCCGGGGGACCAAAGTCTGCAGCCACCGAGTCGCGCTCTGCCCCTCACCAGCTGTGTTGGCTTTGGGGCACGTGGCTTCACCACCCTGGCCCACGGCACGGCTCTCAAGTGCCAACAAAGTACACTTCTGAGATTCTAAGGCCCTAAGATGGAAAAGCCCAGGCATCATGGACATGTATCAGCCCGGCTTCCCTTCTGATGGGTCAGTGCCGAGCCCATTATTGCAGATTCTTAAAACCCCCCTTCGTCCTGGTATTTCGACACTGTACTATTCGAGGAAGCTAAGATTTGAAGACTGCATGGACCGTTCCCAGAGTGTAGGGGTCTAACCTGGTGGGTGAGGTTCGATGGCTTTACATTTGTGTCTCCTAAGAGCCTAGAGGTCTAAATTTAGTGCAGTTCCAAGTGCGTGCAGGGTTCTAGAACAAGCTCACGGCTTTAAGGTGACTCCCTGGTGTCACGGCTCCCAAACTGGAGTCTCTAATGCCCTGTGATCCTGAGGCTGCAGGTGTCTCAATTTTATGGTTCTGGGATGGGATGGTTTAAAATCGGTTTGAAGTTGCCCCCATGATTCTAAGGTTATCTTGTGGTTCTAGAGCCCATGGCTGTGAGATGACCCTGTGGTTCTAAGTTGATCCAAGGCTCTAACCTGACTCTATGGTGCTAGGATGGGCCCATGGCCCTTAGGTGAGCCATGTCTCTAAGCCCGTGGGACCCCAAGGTTCCTGGAGGGTTTGTGGCACCCCTGAATGGAACAGGAGACCGCAGGGGGGCGCTGTAGGGCGCAGATCTTACCTGCTGAGGCCGGTGGTGGCCCAGGCGCTGGTGCTCCACTACTGGCGAAAGATGAGCTGATCTGAGTGCACAGGGCATTGATGCCGTCACTGTCACTGGCACCAGGGGGCTCCATCTCAGGCACTGGGAAGTCAGGGAAGGGTGGAGGTCAGAGAAGAGGCCCAGGCCCTACCCTGGACCCCGTGCCCTCAGGTTGCCCTCTCTTACCACCTGGGGTCCTTTCCCTCACAAGGTGTGTACGTGGTGGGTCTACTCTGCAGTAACCAAATGGCCGTGGCCATGAAAATGCCAACTCCGTGGTTATGTGAGTGTAACATCTGAGTGGTACAACAGCCACGTGGTATGCGACATCTTGATGGCTGAGGTCCCAAACCAGGGAGGACCATATGATCTGTGTGTGGTGGGGCACCTGGGTGGCTCAGTCGTTTGAGCGTCCGACTTCGTCTCAGGTCGTGATCTCGTGGTTCGTGAGTCTGAGCCCCGCAACGGGCTCTGTGCTGACAGCTCCGAGCCGGTTTTGGATCCTCTGTCCCCCTCTCTCTCTCTGCCCCTCCCCGACTCGTGCGCGTGCCCATGCTCGCTCTTTCTCAAAAATAAATAAACATAAAAAAAAAAAAGATCTGTGTGTAGCTACAAACCAAGAGAAATATTTTAAATGTTCAACAACATATATTAATTAAAAAATATGTCCATCCACCTATCTGGAAGAGCACTGATGAGTCGGGTTGGATGTTGGCCACACTGTTGACCAGTGGCTGGGGATCATTCGTCCTACTTTGGATGGAGAAGCAGGGGGCCTTGCCCAGCACACCTGGCCTGGCCTATTGCACCCATCATGAGGACAGACACACACTGGTACCAGCAAGACAGGGAACGCTGAGCAGGTGCGGTGGCCTCACGAGGGCTTGGGATGAAAAAAAAACTGCCATCCAAATCAACAAGAGAAATGCCAGTGCGGTGTGACAAGAGCCTGTGACATCTCAGCGAGCGATCGTCTCCAAGGGAGCAGATGTGACGCTTCACTGAGCATCAGAGAAAAACGGGCTGCAGAGGGGCGCCTGGGGGGCTCAAGTTGGTTAAGCCTCAGATTTTGGCTCAGGTCATGATCTCACGGTCTGTGAGTTCGAGCCCCGCATCGGGCTCTGTGCTGACAGCTCAGAGCTTGGAGCCTGCTTTCAGATTCTGTGTCTCCCTCTCTCTCTGTCCCTCCCCTGTTTGCACTCTGTCTGTCTGTCTCAAAAATAAATAAACATTAAAAAAAGAAAAAAGACATGGGCTGTAGGATTTAGCAGGTGTGACGTGGGGGTGCCCAGGTGGGAGGGAAGGTGGTTTCTAGGTCAGGTCTATGACGACTGCGTTATTAGTGCAGATAGGTGTGCAGCTCTGAGGGCCTGGCATCTAAGTGTGACCAAAATCCAGGCGTGTGTCCTGTGATTCCCAAGCGTGAGCCAATCCAGGCAGCCATGTGGGACGTACGAGTGTGTTTGTGAGTGTGCACAGATTTGCAGGTGTGACCTCACACATCTGTGCAAATCCGGCTATGTGGTTTGTGTGTGCCGGTCTGCATGGGGTGTCTGGAGATGTGCCTAAGTGTGTGTTAAAGGAAACACCTGGTTCTGTGATGCCCCAGGGGGTGTGGCTTTTGAGTCAGATTAAGTGTGTGACTTCCGGGTACAGCAGAGTGACGCATGTGAATCTGTAAACTCCAGGTGGCGGGTCACATCCAGGCAAGCATACAACTGGCTACGGGGGCGGGAAGCTTCCGCCCGAAGCCCCGGGAGCCTGCCACCTCTCGGGAAGTGCATGTGACAGCCCTAGACAGTGCGTCATGGCGGGGTGCATGGGGACAGTGAATGCCAGGCTGTTTGAAGGCCGAGGGGTGTTGCGGGGCAAGGAGCACGTGTGCGTCACTCTCAGCAAGCACTGGGATCCGCTCAGCAGTCACCTTTGGGAGCAGCCCAGCCTTCTGGACGCAGATCAACACCTCCCACGCCAGTCCCGAGGCCGAGAGGTGGCTGTCTCCGATCTGGCATACGGAAGAGGAAAATGGGCCAGACCACATGACTTCCCCGACAGCTGGGGGAAGAGGCAGCCCTCTTGCCCGCCGCCCTCGGGCAGAACATGGCACCGCACCACACCTCTCACCCCTCTCCCATGGTGGACCTTGCTTTTCGAGCATGATATATACCACCTCTCTCCTATTTCTGGCCCACGGCAGACATTACTAATCAAGCACGATGCTTTTTCCCACTGAACTCTTTGCTCCCCATCCCCCTCACCTGGCCAGACCTCATGGCTCTACTGGCTAAACGTTGAGAGACAGCACGGTCTCTATAACTCCATTTTCCTTCTAAGAAAAACAGAACAGCTCTACTGCCTCTCCTATCACTGCCCAGGGCAGGCACTGCTCATAGATGATGACATGCTTGCTGCCTCTTTCCAGAGCACTGTGCTGCCTCTGCCTGAGCCTCTGCCCATCTGCGACCTCACAAATCCATCACTGTGCTCCATGACCCCTGGTCCCTGTGCTCACCTGTGCCCTTCGCCTCATGTCTCCACTGGCCCAATTCTGGGAGCCTCTCCCTGGGCACAACATAACTTCTGCTCTCTCTTCTCCCTTATCCATGGCAACCTTCACTAATCAACCACATGACGTAGCGCCTCGCTCTTTCTTGCCCACGGCAGGTGCCATGAACCCATCATAATCCTCCCCCACTCTGAGCCTGTATCCTTTACCTGGTCAGATCTGTCTCTATTGGCCAAATGCTTGGAGGGAGCATTAGCCTATGGAGTCTCAGTCTCCTCCTGGCCAGCAAAAAATGGCCATCTAGGCAGCTTTCCTCTCCCTAGAGGTTGGTACTCGAACCCATGACCTTGCTAATCAATCATGATGTATGCATGTTATGATGTACCTCTCGTTTCCCTAACTGCGGCAGGCATTACTAATCGATCAGGGCTTCTGCCATCCTGCTGGTCCTTGCCATTAGTAGACATTGCTAATCAATCATGATTCGTACTACCCCCTCCCCACCCTCACACTGGCGGCAGACACTGCTAATCGACCCTTTCCCAAGGCAGGCAGTGCTAATCGATCAAGGTGTCTACACCTCTTCTCTATCTGTTGCCTCCTCCAGAGGGGGGCAAGGCATTGATCCTAATGTTCTTCCCACAGAACCCGGGGCTCACCTGTGCCTTTCACCTGGAAGTCGGTGCGGCGCTGCAGTGTGGACGGTAGCTCATTCAGCCGTAGGCTCAGCTGCCGTTTGAAAGGTGAGTTTTTCTGGCTGAGGGCTGGGAACCCACGGAAGGAACCCTGGCGAACCAGCTGCTCCAGGGGGGCATGGCGGCGGGGGATGGCGGCCGCACTGGTGCCCGCAGCCACTGGGGTGCCCGCCTCACCCTTCTCCCCAGGGGATGTGGTGGCCGGGGTCGGGGACACGTGCCCAGGCTGGGCAGGGCCAGGAGCCGCAGTTGGGGCAGCTGCTGCCTCTGCTGGAGACACAGGGGACACAGGCGGTTAGATACCCCACTGGGGACATTTGCTCCTCTCTCACCCAGTCCCCTTGATCGTCCTCCAATGCTGCCTTCCTCACCTAATGTGTCCTGTCCTCGCGACAGGCTGCTCAAGGCCTGTCTCTCATCCCCACCCAGCCAATACGGGCCCTCCTCCGGCCCGGCCTTCTGTGTCTCCAGCTTCTGCCCCCAATCTAGCTCTCTCTAATGCGTCTCCTATTTTTCCCTTGGAGACCTTCTGTCTCCCTTTCTGATTAATTTCACAAATGCTTATTTGGTGCATAATGGATGCACCAGGCATTGTTCCAAATGCCTCGCAAGTATGAAGTCATTCGATCCTCACAGCCACCCCATGAGATCAATATGACCGTTATCCCCATTTTACAGATGTGGAGTCTGAGGCCCAGCAATGGTAAGGGACTTTGCCCAAGCCACCGTGCTAGCAAGGGGCAGGCTGACCCCAGGGTCTGTGTTCCAAATACCCTAACCTCTCTCTCCCTCTGCCTGCTCTCTCCACATCATGCTGTCTTCTTGTCATTTTGTCTGCTCTTCTATTTCCCACTATTCTTCCCACCTCAACTAGTTCGCCCCTCCTACCACTTCTAGACCCAGCCTGGCACACTTCTTCCTCTGGAGAATTTTCCAGATTGTTCCATACCTTCACTCTAGGAATGCCCTCTGTCTTCTGGGGGTACCTGGTCTCCCCACTTAGTACAAGGTGGACAGGGATGCCCCCCAGCCCTGACAAAACACAAATATACACCCATCCTCCAACCGGGGCCTCACCTGAGCTGCAGCCCAAATAGGAGATGAAGCTCAGGCCCAGAGAGGGTAGGGAGGTCACCCAGCACTGCTCCTCTCATCTTCCAGGTGGATGTGGTGAGGCTCTCACCCAGGCCTGGCTGGGGGCAGCTTGAACAAGCTTGGGACAGGTTGGAACCAGGAAATCACTTCTGTCCCCACCTTACTGGGGGACCTCAGGAAGCGCCCTCCCCTCCCTGGGCCCCAGTCCCCCCCCCGCCCCCCCGACTAAACCTGGGATAACCATCAGAGGCCTCTGGAGAGGGCCAATCGAGGCAGTGAATGTTCTGTGCTTTGGAATCTGACAAAAGCTGGGTGGAGAACTTTGTGAAAAGTGCACTGGTCCACAACTCCTACGTTGGAAAGAGCTCACTGCCGAAGGGCAAGTGCGGTGCCTTGAGACTGTAAATTGGCGCATCTACAGCAAAATGCTGGGTGATCCGTTTGGCAAATCATACCATGCTTTGTAACCTCTCATTTCGCTGTGCAAGCTGTGAACTGCTTTCTATAATGCCAAGTACCTGCAAATTACAACATCCTTTGGAAACAGCAAAACCCCTCGGAAACTCTAAATCGAATGACATTCTCTGTAAATTCCAATAGCCTATAGAAACAGCAAAGAAAGATCTGTACACCGTGGAGGACTGTGTACCTAGTGGGTTCATTTGTAAACAGTAAGACAATGTATACCTTTCAGGCCCTCTGTTAACTTCATTTTTATCTGCCTTGCAAATGGTAAAGTCCTTTACAAATTCAAATAGATGCTGTAGGGGCGCCTGGGCAGCTCAGTCGGTTAAGCATCTGACTTCAGCTCAGGTCATGATTTCATGGTTTGTGAGTTCGAGCCCCATGTCGGACTCTGTGCTGACAGCTCAGAGGCTGGGGCCTGCTTTGGATTCTGTGTCTCTCTCTCTGTCCCTCCCCTGCTCATGCTCTGTCTTTCTGTCCCTGTCTCTCTCTCTCAAAATCAAACATTTTAAAAATTTTAAAAAATAGATGTAAAGAGTAAAATACTTTGTAAACTGTGAAGAACTTTGTAAATTTGTTCAGAGGTTTGTAAATGGTCATGTTATTTACAAATAGAAACATACTCCAGGTTGGGGCGCCTGGATAGCTCAGTTGGTTAAGCGTCCGACTTTGGCTCAGGTGATGATCTCATAGTTCGTGGGTTTGAACCCCTGCGTCAGGCTCTGTGCTGACAGCTAGCTCAGAGCCTGGAGCCTGCTTTGGAATCTGTGTCTCCCTCTCTCTCTGCCCCTTCCCTGCTCATGCTCGGTGTCTCAAAAATAAATAAGCATTTAAAAAAGAAAGAAAGAAACGTACTCTGGGTTAAGCCTTCAAATCTTTGATTTCAGCTCAGGTCATGATCTCACCATTTGTGGGATCAAGTCCCATGCTGCCAGCCTGCTTGGGATTGTCTCTTCCTCTCTCTCTGCCACTCCTCCCTCAAAATAAATAAATAAACCAAAAAGAAAGAGGGGAGGCTGGGTAGCTCAGTCAGGCAAGCATCAGACATTGATTTTGGCTCTGGTCATCATCTCACAGTTGGTGAGTTTGAGTCCGACATCAGGCTCTTAGCTGATAGTGCAGGGTTTGTTTGGGATTCTCTGTCTCCCTCTCTCTCTGCCCCTTCCCCCACTCACACTCTGTCTTTCAAAAATAAACGTTAAAATTTTTTTTTAAAAAAATCATGTCCCTTATAGATACAGGTAATCCAAGATCCAGGTCAGAGTTCAGGGTCACCGTATCTTGTGTTCATTACTAATTGTCAAATCTCTTTAGTCTCCTTTAATCTGGGTCAGTTCCCCATGGTAAGTTCTCTGTAAACTTTTTTTTTTTAATTTCATTAAAAAAATTTTTTTTAATGTTTATTTTTGAGAGAGACAGAGAGTGAGCAGGCGAGGGGCAGAGAGAGATGGAGATACAGAATCCGAAGCAGGCTCCAGGCTCTGAGCGGTCAGCACAGAGCCCGACGTGGGGCTCGAACTCACAGATTGCGAGATCATGACCTGAGCCGAAGTCGGACGCCCAACCGACTGAGGCACCCAGGCACCCCTTTTCTTTTCTTTCTTTTTTTTTTTTTTTAGAGAGAGAGAGAGGGAGAGAGAGGGTGGGCAGGGAGAGGGGCAGAGAGGGGAAGAGAGAGAATCCCAAGCAGTCTCTGTGCTGTGAATGCACAGCCCGACGTGGGGCTCGATCTCACAAACTGTGAGATCATGACCTGAACCAATATCAAGAGTCAGTTGCTTAACTGACTGAGTCACCCAGGTGCCCCTGTTTAGGTTTATTTCTAAGTTCCTTATTATTTTTGGTGCAATAGTAAATGGGATTGATCCCTTAATTGCTTCTTCTGCTGCTTCATTACTGGTGTACAGAAACGCAACAGGTTTCTGAACACTGATTTTGTATCTTGAGACTTTACTAAACGTGTTTATCAGTTCTAGCAGTTTTTGGTGGAGCCTTTCAGATCTTCTATATAGTGAAAGTTTTGCAGATGGGGACAGTTTTATAACTTCTCTACTGATTTGGATGCCTTTGATTTCTTTTTTGTTGNGCCCCCCGTCAGGCTTTGTACTTGACAGCAGCAGGCCTGCTCGGGATTCTCTCTCCCTCTCTCTCTGCCCCTTCCCTACTCTCCCCTACTGCTCTCTCTCTCAAAATAAATAAACTTAAAAAAAAATTACACTGTGACTCAGAACACAGTATACTTACATTAAAACAAAAACCAAAAAACACTGTTTTAGGGGCACCTGGAGGTTCAGTTAGGCACCGGATTCTTTTTTTTTTTTTTTAATGTTTTATTTATTTCTAGGAGAGAGAGAGACAGCGTGAGCAGGGGAGGGTCAGAGAGAGAGGGAGTCACAGACTGAAACAGGCTCCAGGCTCTGAGCCGGCAGTCAGCACAGAGCCCGACGCGGGGCTCGAACCCACGAACCGCGAGATCATGACCTAAGCGAAAGTCGGACGCTCAACCGACTAAGCCACCCAGGCGCCCCATAGGCACCTGATTCTTGATTTCGACTCAGGCCACGATCTTACCTTCTTACCTTCATGAGCTCAAGCCCCCCCATTGGGTTCTGGGCTGGGTGTGGAGCCTGCTTGGTTCTCTTTCTCCCTGTCTGTCCCTTCTCCCCCCGACTCGTGTGCGGGTGGGCACACTTGTGCTCTCTCTCTCTCTCTCAAAAATAAATTAATTTAAAAAAAAGAACACCGTTTTAGAACTTACAAAGTATTTGCCACTTACGCCCAGTGTTCGAGTTTACCAGGTACTTTTCAAACCCTTTTGATGGGAACCCAGAGCAAGAAATACCTGTTACACACACACACACACACACACACACACACACGTGCACGCAAATATACATACTGAAATAAAAGTATCATCGAACTACACTTACGCTCACTACCTTCAGCTAATCTGATATTCCCTATTCTTCCCTATTTCATTTTTTTCAGCGGGAGCCACAATCCACGAGGCGGACTTCACAACCCATTAGCCGCCTGGATCCGCGGGTCGAAATGTCTCCCCGAGCGAGCAGGTAATGCAGCGCGGGCGGCTCTGCTGCGGATCTGTGGCCTGCAGGACGCGGCCCAAAGAACTCCTTAAACCCAAGTGCGCTTTATACACCGTAACCAAACTCTGTGGTTGGTGCTGTGCTTTGTAAACTGTAGAGTCCCGGTACCTCTGCAGCTCGCCCCCCCCACCCCCACCAGGGCCACTCGGTGCCCAGCCATCTGGGCGGCACCCACCTTTCTTTTTCTCGGAGGCCTCTCGCTCGGCCGGCCGGCCGCCGCCCGACAGGCGGAAGGAGCCCTCCCGGGCGAAGCTGGTGCGGCTGGCGTCGAAGGCGGCCGTGACCCCGCACTCCTTCTCCCGCCGCTGCTTCCGCTCCAGGCAGGCGGCGAAGGCACAGCCCACCGCGTGGCTCAGCCTCTCGCCCTGTGGGAGGGGATAGGGGTAGCTTGGAGACGCGCACGGCGCAGGGGGGACGCCAGGGTTCCCCGTGGCTGGGCTGGGTGCTGGGTGATCGCGGACAAGCCCCGCCTCCCACCCCCCACGCCGGGCCTCAGCACGGAGACAAATGACAGCTCTAAGTGAAAAAAGCCAGGAGCGGGGCACCTGGGTGGCTTAGTCTGTTAAGCGCCCGACTTTCGCTTAGGTCATGATCTCGCGGTTCGTGGGTTCGAGCCCCGCGTCGGGCTCTGTGCTGACTGCCGGCTCAGAGCCTGGAGCCTGTTTCAGAGTCTGTGTCTCCCTCTCTCTCTGACCCTCCCCTGCTCACGCGCGCGCTCTCTCTCTCTCTCTCCTAGAAATAAATAAAAAGCGTTTAAAAAAAAAAAAAAAAGCCAGAAGCAAGAGAGCAGGGCCCTTGGGCTCCATGGATGTGAAGTTCAAGAACCAGCAAAACTCATCCTCAGTGAAAAAAAAGCCGAAGAGCGGCCGTTCCTTAGTGGGTGGGGGTGGGAATTTTACTTCAAAAGAGAATGAGCTGGGGGGCGCCTGGGGGGCTCGGTCAGGTAAGCATCTGACTTTGGCTCAGGTCATGATCTCGGTGAGTAAGAGCCCCACTTCAGGCTCTGTGCTGACAGATTGAAGCCTGGAGCCTGCTTCGGATTCTGTGTCTTCCCCTCTCTCTGCCCCTCCGATGCTCATGCTCTGTCTTTCTGTCTCTCAATAATAAATAAACGTTAAAGGTTTCTTTTTAATTAAAAAAAAAAAAAAAGAATGAGCTGGAAACAAATGATTCTACTTAATGGCATGCATGCTGAAGGGTCCAGGGAAGTATTCTGAGGTCTGCAACTTTGAAATGCATCCAAAATGAGATGGGCAGATGAGACAGTTAAGCATCCAACTCTTTGTTTCGGCTTATGTCATCATCTCACAGTTTCGTGAGTTCGAGCCCCATGTCGGGCTCTGTGCTGGCGGTGTGGAGCCTGCTTGGGATTCTCTTTTTCCCAATCTCTCTCTCAGCTCCTCCCCTGCTTGTGCCCTCTCTGTCTCCCTCAAAATAAATAAAGAAAATTTAATTCTTAGAAAACGAAACAAAACAAAAACTGCCCCTGTTTCCTGAGTACATACTTAAGAGCCTCCAAGGCCACACTGATGCTGGCTTCCTATTTTCCAACTGTGTGTTCTCGAGAAAACCACTTTACCTCTCAGTGTCCAAGCCCCCTCGTCTATAAAATGTGGGCCCCAACAGCACTCACTTAACAGGGTTACATCTTAACAAGAATTACATGAGCTAATATATGCAAGGAGGCAAACAGCACTGGAAGCCAGCACAAGAGCCTGGCACAGGGAAACACCACATAGGTATCACTTTAAATCCATCCCCCTTTGTTGGAATCCTCACAGTCATGCCAGGAGGTGCACATGCTTATGAGCCTGTTTTACAGATGAAGACACTGAGCCCTAGTCAACACACCCATTATAAGTGATGGGCAGAGCTGGGATTCTCATGAGATCAACTTAGCTTCTGTTTCCTAGCCAATATGATCAGCCACCTTTGAAAGATGAACTTGGGAACAAAAGTCCTTTCCAAAATACTAACTAGCTGAACTCATCAGCATAGTAAAAAGGTTATGCACCAAGATCAAGTGAGATTGATCCCAGGAATGGAAGGTTGGTTCAACAAATGAAAATCAGTCAATGTCATACATCACATTAACAGAAAGAGGGGGATAAAGCCACACGATCATCTCCATTAATGGGGAAAAAGCATTTGACAAAATCCAGCATCCTTTCATGATAAAAAAAAAAAAAGTTCAACAAACTTGGAATAGAAGGGAACTTCCTCAATCTGATAAAGGATGTTTAGGAAAAACTCACAGCTAACATCATACTCAATGGTGAAAGAGTGAAAGCTTTTCTGTAAGATGAGGGTACCCATTTTCATCACTTGCATTCAATGCTGTGTCAGAAGGTCTAGCCAGAGTAATTAGACAAGAAAAAGAAATAAAGGCATCCAAATTGGAAAGGGAGAAGCAACACCATCTCTATTTGCACATGACATATTTTATATGTAGAAAACCCTAAGGAACTCATAAAGGAACTATTAATGGTAATAAATGAATTTGGCCAAGTTCCAGGATATAAGATCAACACAAAAAAATCAGTTATATCTATATGCGCTGACAGTGAACGACCCAAGAATGAATCTAGAACAATCCCATTTATGAGAGCATCTGAAACAATAAGATGGTCAGGAATAAATTTAACCAAGGAAGTGAAAGACATGTGTGCTGAAAACTACCAAACGTTACTGCAAAAATTAAAGAAATGGAAATACATCCCATGTTCATGGATTTGGAAACTTAATACTGTTAACATATCAATAATTCGAAAGTGGTTTATATATTCAATGCACTCCCCATCAAAATCCCATCAGACTCTCGCAGAAATAAGAAAAGCTGTACTCGCAGAAATAGCAAAGCTGATCCTAAAATTCATATGGAATTGCAAAGGATCCAGAATGGCAGCCAAAGGGATTTTGAAAAAGAACAAAATAAAAGAACTCACACTTTCTGATTTAAAATAGTACTCCAAAAGTATTACTTTAAAGTAATCAGAACAATGTGATCCCACCATAAAGATAACCATATAGATCTATGAAATAGAATTGAGAGCCCAGATATCAACCCACACGTTTACGGTCAACTGATTTTCAGTAAGGGTACCAAGACTATTCAAAGGAGAAAAAATAGTCCTGTTAACAAATGGTGTTGGGACAAATGGATATTCACATAGAAAAAAATTAAAGTTGGACCCCCACCTCATACTATTTATAAAAATTAACTCAAAATAGGTTAAATTAAAAATTTTTAATTAAAATAAAATTTAATTAAAAATTAAATTATAAAACTCTTAGAGGGCTTAGTCGGTTAAGCGTCCGACTTCAGCTCAGGTCATGATCACATGGTTTGTGAGTTCAAGCCCCGCGTCAGGCTCTGTGCTGACAGCTGGCTCAGAGCCTGGAGCCTGTTTCAGATTCTGTGTCTTCCTCTCTCTCTGACCCTCCCCTTCTCACACTGTCTCTCTCTCTATCTCAAAAATAAATAAAACATTAAAAAAATTAGAAAACAAAACAAAACAAAAAACCCTCTTAGAATAAAACATGGAGTAAATCTTCATGACCTTAGATTTGGCAATGGATTCTTATGACACCAAACACACAAACAACAAAAGAAAACATAGATAAATTGAATTCATAAAAAGTAAAAACAATTTAGGGAGTCTGGGTGGCTCAGTAGTTAAGCATCTGACTTCGGCTCAGGTCAAGATCTCACAGTTTAGGAGTTCAAGCCCCAATTTGGGTCACCCCTGCTTCTCTCTCTCCCGCCTTCCTCTGCTCCTCCTGGGATTCTCTCTCTCTCTCCCTCTCCCTCTCTCTCTCTGCCCCTTGCTCACTTGTATCCTCTCTCTCTCAAAAAAAATTTTTTTTTAAAACAATTTATACATGAAAGGACACTGCCAAAAAAGTAAAAAGACAACCCCCAGAACGGAGGGAAATTTTTGCAAATCATAGAACTGATAAGAATCTACTATCCAGAATATATGAATTTCTTACAACTCAACAATAAAAAGACAAACAGGTAAAAAATGGGTAAAGGATTTGAATAGACATTTCTCCAAAAAGATAAACAAAGGGCCAATAAACACATAAGGAAGAGTCTCAATATCATTAGTCAGCAGGGAATGTTAGTGGGAATGTAAAATGGTGCGGCCACCGTGGAAAACAATTTGGCAACTCCTCAAAAAGTTAAACACAGCTTCACTATATGATCTGGCAATCCAGCTTCTAGGTATAGACCCCAAATAATTAAAAACAGCGACTCAAACAAATACTTGCACACCAATGGCCACAGAAGCATTATTCACAATACCTACAAGGTAGAGACAACCTAAAGGTCCATCGATGGATGAAGACAGAAACAAAATGTAATAGAGCCATGCAATGGGATATTATTCGGCCATAAAAATGAAGGAAGACTGATACATGCTACAATACAGATGAACCTTGAAAACATTCTGCTAAGTGCAAGAAGCCAGACACAAAAGACCACAGACTGTATGATTCACTCTGCAAGAACTATCTAGAAGAGATAGCTCCATAAGGACCGAAAGCAGACTAGCCGTTGCCAGGCTCGGGGAGGTGGGTGTGGGGAACAGGGAGTGACTACTTAATGAGCGTAAGGTCCCTTTTAGGAGTTCTGAGAAGGGCGCCTGGGGGGCTCTGGTCATGAGCTCATGGTTTGTGGGTTCGAGCCCCACACTGGGCTGTATGCTGACGGTTCAGAACCTACTTGGGATTCTCTCACACTCCCCGCCCTCTCTCTGCCGGTCTCCGGCTTGTTCTCGCTCTCAAAATAAATAAATAAATAATCATTAAAAAAATAAAAAGGAGCGATGAGGGGCACCTGGGTGGCTCAATTGGCTAGGCGTCTGACTCTTGATTTGAGCTCAGGTCGTGATTTCATGGATCACTGAGTTCGAGCCCCACATTGGGCTCTGTGCTGATGGCGTGGAGCCTGCCTCGGGTTCCCTTTCTCCTTTTCTCTCTGCCCCTCCTGCTTTCTCTCTCACTCTTTCTCTCCTTCTCAGAAATAAACATTTAAAAAATTTACATTTATTTATTTTTGAGAGACAGAGACAGAGCCCAAGTGGGGGAGGGGCAGAGAGAGAGGGAGACACAGAATCCGAAGCAGGCTCCGGGCTCTGAGCTGTCAGCACAGGGCTCGAACCCACAAGCTATGAGATCCTGACCTGAGCCGAAGTCAAGTGCTTAACTGACTGAGCCACCCAGGCGCCCCTAAAATAATGAATTTTATGTGTGCTCCTTTCTTGCTTGGATTCTCATCCTCAAGTACTTGTCTTTTTCTTTTTTTAAAGCTTATTTATTTATTCTGAGATAGAGTGCACAAGCAGAGGAGGGGCAGAGAGAGAGAAGAGAGAGAATCCCAAGCAGGCACTGCGTCGTCAGCACGGAGCCTGACGTGAGTCTCGAACTCACGAACCGTGAGATCATGACCTGAGCTGAAACCAAGAGTGGGGCACCTAACTGACTGAGCCACCCCTGGCGTCCCAAGTACTTGTCAAATGATAGCGACTGTTTCTAGTTACTGAACATTTGTTTTGGGACCCCATTTAGCACTTTCTGTGTGTGCCCATAATATGGGCTTCCCTGACACACCTGTCCGCGGCCACTGCTATTATCTCCATTTTACGGAGGAGGAAACTGATTCCCAGAGAGGAAAGCCACTTGTGCCTAACGTCCCACGGCTAGGTGGTGCGACACTGAATCCACCCTAACCATGTGGCATGTTTTCCAAAAATAGCCACAACAAGTTTCTGGCAACTATGCGCTCTTCCAGAATTATGTCACTCTCTATCGGCGGCAGAGTCTGTGTTCTCCTCCCTTCGCCTGGGAAGACCTCTGTGACTGCCTGGACAGAGTGTCACAGGAGCAATGCTGCGTGACTGCCAGGACCAAGTCCACGCAGGCCACACCGCTTCCTCCTGGCGCGAGCTCGGCCTCGCTCTCTATCTCCTTCGACTCACTTGGGAGCCCTGAGCTACCATGTAAGAAGTCAGCTCTCCCAAAAGCGTCTGTGCTTGGAGACGCCTTCTGGAGAGGTCCTGAGACTACCTGAAGAGTGAGAGGTGTCCGGCCAGGCTCCTGGCCCCACCCAGCTGAGCCTTGTCCAAGTTCCTGACCTACACGTCCCCCCCATCCCCCGAGATAATAAATGACTGCCGCTACACGCTGGGGCAATTTGTTATGCAGCCGCAGATAACTGCTACAACTGGTATGCTACGCTCAGGAAACAGCAGTCGCTATGGGCTCTAGGCTTCTAGTATCTTCACGCTAGCCACCCCCAACCAGCTGGCCATAATCAGTACCGACGCATCAATCCTAACATGCTCAAATTTGTCTTTCTCCCCCAGTTCCGAGGTCTGGAATTGTGTGTACAAGAGAAGAAATTGGAGGTACTGACAAGTTTGTGGGGTTCAGAACTCCTGGGGTGGAGATTTCTGAAATACGAAGGAATCCTTGCGGGGGATACTGTTAGAATCTGAGAGGGACGCATGTGGTTTTACTCGCCCAGCATCCATTCCTCTTGCTTTTGATAACAGCACCCCGGGATTCCCTTTGGGGAGCTCCTCTTTAACGCCGGGTACATCTAACTGTGTGCCCCAGCCTCCCCCGACCAAGGGGAGGGCAGTGACCCCCACCAGGCCAATTCCATGTCCTCTTGTTGGAATTTTAACCCAGGACACTGGGAGACGGGATTCATTTCTGCAACAGCGCAGCGAAAGACTGGTGTTTTGTCCTCTGGTGTTTCGTCCCCAGGCTGCCCAGCCCCCTCACCTTTCTGATGCTTAACACTTTGATTGCTCTTCGCTTTTGTGGGATGCCTCCTACCACACCATCCTGGATTTTCTGATACCCGTATCAGTTTCTGTTGCCGGCCACTGAAAAACACTGGCTAATGTAGGGAGCTGAGAGACTGCCTTCCTACCAAGTTGGGTGGGGTCTGAGGTCAGGGTCAAGGACAGACTAAAGACTGTACTTTCCACCTTTTTTTTTTTTTTTTGCAGCCAACGGATATCCACGTGGCCGAATTCTGGCCAACGGGATGTAATTGTTCCGTGGCTCCCCAAGAGGAGAGGGCATGCCCCTCTGCCTGCCTCCTTCCTTCATGTAGCTGGAATGAAGATGTGAAGGCTGGAGCATGGGCACCCATTTTGGATCACGGGAGGAGAGGCCACACTCCAGTGCAGCGACAAGATAAAGGAGCCGCGGCCCTTGATGAGCAGAGGGAAGCCACAGTGATCCTGCACTGCCTGCCTCTTCCACAGGACACGGGAACAAACTTCTCTCTCACGGAAATGACTGGCAGCTGCGGTTTTCTGTCACAGCCTCAGAATCCTAACTGTGAGACTGTACTGCTGAAGACGGTCCATTAGGGGCTTTCATCAGATTCTCAGAGGGGACCTTTGAGAACCCCCTCAAATGTAAAGAACCACAAGCACGATGAAGCAAGGTTTGAAGAAGCGGGAGTGCCTGGAAGGTATTGTTGAGATGGGCCCGCTGGGGGCGGAAACGCTCTACAACTTGACCTGGGGGGGGGGGCGCGGTTTACATAAGCAAGAATTGATGGAGCTGTGCCGAGGCCACCTGTGCAGGTTACTGTATGCATGTGACTCTCGTAAAAAAGAAAAATGAGAAAAATACGAAGAACTCCCGATAGCGAGGAGAATGATCACTAATGTTTCCCTGAGCGCTGCTGATGTGCCGGCCGTCATTCCAATACTTGGTATTAACCCACGCGAGCCTCCCCATAATCCTCTGTTAGAGCTGTGAGGACACAGGGGAGGGGAGGGGAGGAGGGAAAAGGAGAGGGAAGGAGGGTGACTGGTCGGACTCCACAGGGGACAAGGGTCAGCCTGGCTCCCCACCGCCCCCCCCCCCGCCACCACCCCGACTTTGGTGATACTCACGGAGTCCTTGAGCGCCAGGAAACAGTGGCAGATCCATCGGCGGGTGGTCCCGTCGCGGCAGATGTAGGAGAAAGCCTTGTCCAGGTTGCGGTCGGGGGCACAAAAGGAGACCTTTTCGATGGTCTGGTCTACCAGCAGGTCCTGGAAGGTGGCCGGAGAAACCAGGAGAGGGACTTGAACTACCTTTCACGTACTCATTCGGCACTCCCCCCACCTCTGCCCCCTGTCCCCGTCCTGCACGGGCTGGGGACCCACTGAAACAGCAGTGGGCCCTGCTCACATGCACAGGGCTCTGGGCTTAGTGGGGGAAAAGGGCCCATCACCAGAGAGAGGGACAGGCAGGGGCCAGGACCGTGGTGGGGGGGGCGCGGGGACCCGTGGCAGTCAGGAGGGCGTGCCTGATACAGCTTGGCAAGGAACCAGGCAAAGCTTCCAGGAGGAGGTATTTTTGTTATGTTTTATTTATTTTTGAGAGAGAGAGACAGAGAGACAGAGCACTAGCGGGGGAGGGGCAGAGAGGGAGACAGACTCCGAAGCAGGCTCCAGGCTCCGAGCTGTCAGCACAGAGCCCGACATGGGGCTCGAATCCACAAACTGTGAGGTCGTGAGCTGAGCCGAGGTAGGACGTCCAACGACTTAGCCCCCCAGGCGCCCCAGGGGAAGTATTAACCAGGCAAAAAGGCAGGGAACAGACTTTCAGGGTGAAAGAACTGCGTGTGCAAAAGTATCCATCCCGTTTAGTTGTTAACCTGACTCTTGCCATGTGGCGCGCCTCCCGGGAGCATGAGCTGGCGATCTCTGGGCAGGGAAGTCAATGGTGAGCAAACAGAGGCTCAGGTCTGGGCCCCAGGATGCTCCCATCTGGCCGGGTACACGGACGATAAACACGGAACAGCTAACATCCACCGATCTGAGCACGTATGCTGCCCCAGGCACAGTCTCACACAGCCCGCATATATCGTCTCGCGTAAGGGTAGGGGCCGTGTTTGTCCACATTTTACAGATGAAGGAACTGAGGGACAGAGGGCTTGAACCTCACACTCTGGGTCACCCCGCAGATACGTGGGTGAGCAGGGATTCGCTCAAAGGGGGCCGCCCCGCACCCCCTAACTGGGCCAGCTCACAGATTCCTGCAGACTCAGTCCTGAATTATGACCATGAGGGGTGCCAAGCCGTTGCAGGAGCACATGGTCTAGAAGGTCCGGGAGGGAGGGACGTGGTGGGAGTGGGTGGGAAGGTGTCCTAAGCCCCGATTCAAGCAGGGTGAGGAGAGGGGCCCACTGGGGTCCCACCCCCACCCCCGCGGGCCGCCTACCTTGGTCTTGTCATCCACCACTCGGAGCCCATCGGCTGACACCCAAAGCACAGACTTCACGGACTTCCGGCCCATCTGGGGTTGGGGAGGAGGAGAAAGGGCCGGGTCAGGGCTGCCTCTTCCAGTGCGGCCCTGCCCCCTCGCGGCCCAGCCCTCGCTCACCGCCTTCAGCTTCTTCACGGCGTCTTCACACACGTGCATCCCCCGGGACTCCTCCACCTCCACGTGGCCCAGGTACTTGGCGGAGGGAGGACAGGAGAGTAGCACAGTCATCACTACCGCCTAGTGTTTCCCAAGCAGCCGCGACGTGTCACCCAATGTCTCCTGGCCCGTCACACACATTAACTCACTCCGAGCCTCCACTCTGTGAGGTGGGTACTCTATTCCCATCCCAGATATACCGATAAGGACACCAAGGCCAGTGGGTGTAGTGCTGACTCGATTCCCGGGCACTAACACGTTACCCCCTTCCTTCTGGGGGCCAGTGTCCGCATCTCTCTGGGCCTCAGGCCAGTGCTGACCCACAGGGGTAACCTCATCCCAGCCCCCGCTCCTCCTGGGTGGGATGGCTCTATTTGCCAGCCTTTTCCCGAGGACAGCAAGCTCAATGACACGCTGCCCACAGCTGCAGGTTAGTGACACACCCTTTATTGGCTCCCTTCCCTTCCCAGCATTCCCTGCGCTTCCAGATGGACCCCCCCACACACTCCACACCTACTTCTGGGGGAAGGGAAAAGAAAATGGAGGGGTTATGACCATCGGCTCCCTTCGCCCAGCCAGGCAAGGGACTGAGTTGGGATTTGAGCCTGAATCCTGGTGTCTCCCTCCCAGAAGCACAACGTGCGTTGTAAAGAGTCGTGATGGTCTAAACAAGAAAACACTTCACAGTAAAGGACTGTGCAACTACTACAGGCTTTTGTGACCTTTCCTTTTGGAAGTAATTGTGAGCTCGCAGAGGATGGGGTGACTCGAGGAAGGACGTCCCCTGGCCCCTGGGGTAATAATACCTTCCTGGTACAAGAGAACATGTGTTGGATTTTAATCCCAACTTTGAAGGGCCCAGGCTGTGGGGTTCTTTGGGGAGGCGTCGTCTCTTGCACACGACCCAGGGCCTCAGCCTCTGGCCCTGGCCAGGGACCTCGTGCACACGGCCCCTGCACACACCCCGCCCACTCACCCTGACTGGGAAGCTGCAAGTCCCCTTGCGCACCGCGTCCTCATCTGCCTGCCACTGGTGGGGGCGTGACGCCTCAGGCACGTAGGCTGGTTTCCGCCGCCGCAGGCTCTGCCGTAACTTGTTCATGGTGCCCGCCCCTTCTGCTGACACAGGACAGGGGTGCGGGTCAAGGGCGGGGAGGGTCAGACAGCATGGGATTTGGGTTACAGGGTTATAGGGGGTCCCTGGGTCAGAGGACACGGCATTCAGGGAACGTGCATCGGCAGCGGTGAGGGGCCCCCGGGAAAGGGCGCAAGGGGAGGCAGGGGGGTGCCAGAGTCAGCGGTGGGGATTCGGAAGAAAAATATGGGGCAAAGGTGCATGGAGGTCTGGGACGGCGGTCAGGAGTCACAGCTTTGGGCCGTCTGGAGATTGGGGACGTGGCTGTCAAGAAGTAGGTGGCTTCAAACTCATGGGGAGTCAAGACCTTGGAGGGCATGGGGGTTAGAAGGCATAGGGCCCAAGGCCAGGAGCTTGAGGGGTAGGTGGTCAGGGGCTGAGATGATTAGAGGGCTCAAGAACTGGGCATTGCAGGGGCACCTGGGTGGCTCAGTCGGTTGAGCCTCTGACTTTGGCTCAGATCATGATCTCACGGTTCGTGGGTTCGAGCCCCGCATCAGGCTCTGTGCTGACAGCTACCTCAGAGCCTGGAGCCTGTTTTAGATTCTGTGTCTCCCTCTCTCTCTGACCCTCCCCTGCTCACGCTGCCTCTCTCTCTCTGTCTCAGAAATAAATAAATCATTAAAAAATTAAAAAAAAAAAGAACTGGGCATTGCAGGAGTCCGATATGGGGGCGGGGAGGCCTGGGTTCGATGGTTCGATGTGGGGGAGGACTCAGAAGGTCCAGGGACTGAGGTCCAGAACCCAAGCCAGGGGGTGTGGAGGCTGCGGGCTCATCTCTGTGCCTCTGAGATACGCTTCTCTGACAACTGTCTAGTCTAAGGCAGGAAGCCCTGGAGCAGGGTGTACCTGTGACCATCAGGGGAAGGGACGCTAGTGGAGGCGGCCACAACGGAGGTGGGGACAGTCTTCACGGACCGATAAGCCATACGGACTGTCCCAGGAGGAGCACGAGGGGACAACCAGGATGCAGCACCACCAGCAGATGGGGACTGTGTGTGTGCGTGCGCGCGTAACTGGTAATGTTCCTGAACGCTGTCTAGACCTAAGCGTGCAATGACTGTGTGAGTGTGTATTTCTGAAGGCTGTAAGTACAGAAGGACACCGGGCTGAGAGTGGTTGTCGGTGAAGGTGCGTGTCCAGAAAGGCTGTCTGTGTGAGGGTCTGGGTCTTGCCCTGGCCCCAGCTGGTCACTCACCTGGCTCCGTCCTGGAGGTTCCGGGGGGCCCCGGGGCCCCACACGGGGCTGGGGGCAAATACTGCTCAGGCCTCCTGGGTCCGCCCTGCCCAAGGAAGGGAGGAGAAGGTGAGAAACTGGCTTGGGTTGGGGCTCGGTCCCCTACCTCACCCCCTCTTTGGACTACAGCCAACCCCCCCTCTATCTCAGGCTCCCTGGTGAGAGCCCTGGTTGTCATAGCAACCGTTACTTGGGAGATCAGCCACCTGGTAGCAAGGGCCTAGGAATGAGGAGGTGTGTTTCCAGGGGCACGTGTAGGGGATATCCTGGCCTCAGGGTATATCCTGGTCAGGGCTCTCCACACACGGTGACACACAGACACGCACGCTGCCTCACACAGATGCACATCACCGATCGCAGCCACTATACCCAGCTGGTCAGAGATCTACGTTCACGGACAGATATTGGGCCACACGCATTTCAAGTCCCAGACTGCCCAGGCACCGCCACAAACATCTGGTCCCATCAGCCACCGAATATGTGGTCCCTTCCGTTTTCTCAGACACGTGCAAAGAGCTGCGCCCAAGCACCCCTCTCCCCCAGAGGGGCACACTCCCCACGACAGTTAAGTCTCCTCAGGCCCCTGCCCAAGGCATTCACGTCGCAGACCCACGCACACAGAATTGCACCAGTCCAAGGTCACCCATTAGCACCAAGTCACGCGTAGGCACAACTGCTGTCACACATGGCTCCAACGATGCACGCTGACCTCTGGTCACGGATACACGCAGACACATCGACACACATATGGCCACACACAGACACACCCAGTCACAGCCACGTGTGTTTAATCATCTATGGGGACACGGCTGCACACGAGTACCCAGCTCCAATGGAATCAGCCACACCAACACAATGTTTTGGTCACATGCTGTCACAGTCACACACACCGTGTCACAGGGGCACACATGCGGTCACAGTATGAGCCACACTTACACGGATAGTCTTGCACACCCAATCACACACAGAGACACCGACGGCCATGGCCTCTGCGTTCTAGAGAAACAGGCACACACGCTCAAGACACATATGTAACCACCCAGAGACAACTGTCCCTAAGGATGGCCACACTCAGGGACAGCCGGACAGTTACTGGTTCAGAGTCACAGCCATGCACATGTCAGAAATGGCCATGTGGGCAGTCACATATCATCAGTGTCCACGTTACCCAGCCACGTACCGTGGTCTTGGAACAGTCACCCAGCGTCCCGTACCTAGCCCTACATGTCCCCCCCTCACAGAGAAACACACAGTCTCTCCAGGCAAACCCACGAGTCACAGGGATAAGCAAGGGGCCACATACAATCACAGACCCATGGGGAGAGACACACAGTATCTCACACCTAGAGACACCAGCACACAATTTCTACTTCGCACGCCATAAGCACATGGTGATGAAGAAACAGAACTCAGAAATGCAGTGACCCAGACATCGCATTTACAGCTGAGTTGACCCAGAAGACACAGTCCCCGAGAGAGCCATGTCCACAGCCAGGACAGTCACCCAGTCACCACATCACGCAGACTGAAACACAGCCAGTCCAGCGTGTGCATGGGGACACACACACACACACACACCAGACAGCCTCACAGCGATTGACACACACACTCTCCCAGGGCATGACACAGACACAAGTACAGATATTCACAGACACGGAGGTCACACACGAATACGGAAGCCACCATCACACACATCACCCCCCCAGCCATGAACACAGTTACCTGGTGCCACCACACACGATACACCAAGAGCTTGAGTCACACACGATGAAATAACCCTCTATTAATAGTCAGGGTTCAGACCCCAACTCCAATATTTAACCCAAATATCTCTCTCTCTCACACACACACACACACACCTATAAATGCGCATAGTCACTTAGTATCAACACACAGAGCCTGATGGAGTCATTTCTACCACCGTTGTCACATACATAGATGTGACCATGGGCACACAACTGCCGTCATGCAAGTCACAGTGCCATGACCCAACCACACACAATGCGACTTCGTGTATAATGGCAGACACACACCCAGAGTTGCAGGGAGAGTTGTGTGTCACACAGACGTATGGATGACCCACATACACAATCAGCCATGGATACAACCACAGACGTTCACAAGTCACTGGGAGAGTGGCACATGGACACAGAGTCATAGACACAACTCCACCACGTACACGGTCCCAACTCCACCCACTGCTCACCAGCCACACACAACTCGCCCAACCCCACGCCCAGCACACACACTGTCACAACGCAGTTATAGCTACCAAAGCACACACCCTGGGTCACAAAAGATGTGATCACAGACACAGCCACATAGTCACAACCACGCACACACACACACATACACACACTAAAAAGTAACGGGGCTCTGCACAAGGAGCAGCTGTCAAACACACACAGTCACACAAATGCTGGGGTCACATACAGACACAACCGCACACACTCCCAGACACAACCGCAAGCACAACACACGGACACACAGGATTCTTCACAGTCCCCAGCTCCAGCACACGCGTGCACACACACCACAGTACCACAAACACTAGGTCACACTCTTAGCCACCTCCCCGTCGCCTGCCTCCCCCCTTCCCCCCAGGTACCACACACAAAGCCGCCCGTCACCCGTCAACGCAGACGCTGCAGACAGACAGGGCTGTGCTGGGTCCCTGGGGAGCCGCCCCCCCCAATCCTGAAGCCTGGGGGGCCATACCCGGGAGGGGGCGGTGGCGCATTGTCTGCGGGCGGGGCCACTCCCAGGCAGCTGGGGCAGCCCCGGGGACCCTTGACCAAGCCTTTGGGGGTTGCCTAAAATTTCCCTATTTTATTCAGGCTGGGTGGGGGGTGGAGTCCCAGGCACGGGGACCTTGTTTTGAGAAGGGGCTATTCCTGGGTCACCGCCCAAGGATTGGGAGCGATGCTGTGCCCAGGATATCTCTGAGGCCTGGGTACAGACTGTGCCTGGAATGCCCCCTAGGCCTCGGCTTGGTGGGGAAGCCGTTCCCAGGGACCCCATCCTCAAGACCTTGCCTAGAGGGTTGCTGTGCTCAGGGACCACCTAAGGGAGGGAGGGGGAGGGATTGCGACTGGTCTGGAATGGCCTCCTGGAGGCCTTGGCTTGATGTGGGGGTTGTGTCCTGGACCCCATCCCCAAAACCTTGCCCAGGGAGTTATACCTAGAATCCGTCCCCCTGTCCTTGATTTTTTTGAGGGGCAGGTCTGCGTCCAAGATCCCTATCTCCAGGGCCTTGGCAAGAGAGGGCCTGTGCCCCAGACCCCTGTCTCTCAAGCTTCGGCTCGGTGGGGGCCCGTCCTGGACCCCCACCCAGGCCCACCCTCCCCTGTCTTGGCACCCTCTCTCCATCCGGGCGCCGCGGCCGCCTCCCACCCTCCGCCACATCAGCAGCGACGCCGCCCCCCACCCGAGTCCCCCCTCTCCCGCCCTTCTCACGCTGGCCGCCGCGCTGCGGGACATCCAGGGCCCGGGCGCCCCCGCCTCCCGCGGCCCCGGCTGGGCCCGGATCCCCGAGCGCTGCTGCTGCTGTGGCGGCGGCGGCGGCGGCGGCAGCTCGGTCTGACGCGGGCCGGGGCCGGGGACCGGGGGATGGTGCGGGATGCACGCGCGCGAGCCTGCTCCGCTCCCCCGAGGATTCCGTTCCGGGGGCGGGGGAGCGCCCCTCCTGCCTCGGCTCCCCGCCCCAGCCCCGCCCATTGGCTCGCCGCCTGCGGGATATGCAAAAAAAACCCCGCCCCGGCCCGGCGCCTGGCCGGTTCGAGCTCCACCCCCTGGCCGGCAGGCCACGCCTATACGCAGATATGGCCCCGCCTTCTCCGGTGCGGCCACCGCCCCGCCACGCCCATTGGCCAGTCCCTGGCTGAGCCAGCATGTGAGCCTCGCTGAGACCTTCCCCCCAGGCCCATCCAAGCGTGGGCTCTCTTCCCCTCCGTGACCCTTGACCTCTGGTCCCCTTCTGTTCCACGGCCGTAAAAGAGTTGCTTCGGGAAGCTCTTTGCCGTCCCACATACCCAAATCTTCCAGCTAACCCCACGGTTCTTCCAGCCCAGCGGGGGCGGGCAGAAGCGGTGACGAGGCACTTTTTGCAAGGAAGGGGAGGGGGAATGAACAGACCCCGGCATCCTGGTGCGCGAGCGTTTCGGCTTTGGGGGCGGGGGCGCGGGGCTGGGACCAGGGCGCGGTCCTGGCCGCCACTGCACCCCCGCTCCCACTCAATCCTGTGGGTTTGGCAAAGCAGCTGGCAGGGGCATTACGGCCCATTAGCAAAGGCGAGGTTGCTGGGAGCCGAGGGGAGGGAGCGAGGGGCCTGGGAGGTTGGGGGTGGGGGGGAGCAAGCCTTCTCAGCTGCCACAGCCTTTTAGAGCAGGTGGTCAGCACGTGCGGGTGGGGCGGGGGGCGGCGGGCGAGTGAGAGGGAAAGGGTAGAAGGAGGTTCCCGGCAACAGATGGCCCAGGCAGGGCTGGGCTTTCAGACCAGAGGATGGGAGGGGGCTGGCCATCTGCACCTGGAGGCAGGCTGAGAGCTCCTCCCCCCCCCCCCCCCCCCCCCCCCCCCCCCCCCCCCCCCCCCCCCCCCCCCCCCGCCTTCCCCCAGCACAGAGAAAAGAGCCGGGAAGGGGAGTGCCACTTTTATTCCGACTGAAGTTTCAAACCCCCTCCCCAACACACAGAAAGGATGGAGGCAGCTGGTGGAGGGGTGAAGGCAGCAAAGGTGAGGGCTGCCTCCACAACCACTGGCCCCCCCTTTCACTGGCCAGATCCGTGGGAGACCTGAGGCAGAGGTGTGGGGCTCCCCATCTAGATGAGTCTGGATCTGCATGACTGGGTGCAGAGGGCCTGAGGCTCTTCAATGTTGGCAAAAATAAGTTAGTCCCTGAAGTAGAAGTGCCCGGACGCCCACATGGGAAGATCAAGATATGGGGGTGTGAAGTTGGGAGTTCCCTAGCCAGAGGTTCCCCCAGCCCCAAGGAAGGGAGCTAGGCAAGACTGGGAAGTCCGACAGGTGGTCCCCAGACCTGCAGGGGAATGGGAGAAGGTATCACAGCCGACGATGGCCTGCTTTGGGGCCAGAATCCTGGGATGGAGGCCGTCTAAAGGGTCTGACCCCATGTCCCTTCTGGTCAGGAGGCTGCAGGCAGAGGCTAGGCCTGGCGACTGGCCCAGTAGCGGTGGTAGGTGTCCTGGAAGAGGTCCCGGCAGGCGATGTGGGCACGGAGGCGGGCGCAGGCCAGGAAAGCCCCTGCCAGCTTGCGGTGCAGGGCGTAGGTCTCCTCAGGTGGTGGGCGAAGCCGGTGCTGCAGCAGCACGGGGATGAGGCCCTGCACTCGGCGGGCAGTGTCACCTGCCCCAAAGTCGTAGGGACCCTGGGTGGCGAAGGGCTCCCCCAGGATCATCACCGCCTCCACGTGGGCATCCGAGAATGCCTATGGACGGGGGAGAGCAAGAGACCTGCAGTGTGGCATACAGCCCCCCACTTAACCCATCTCCCTCAGAGTCTCAACTATAAACACAAGCCCCCTTCTCCCTGAGGAGGGCTAAGCAGCCGCCGCTCCTTCCAGAGCCCCCCGGCCTCTCCAAAATGGCCCTTTACTTCCTCTCAAAGCCTCTGTTCCTCTAGAACAGAGAAACAGCCTCCATCTCCCCACCCCCAGAACCCACTAGCAGCCCCCCACTCCCTCCTTCTAGAATAGATAAATGAGGCCCATTTCCCCAGGGTTTCTGTGTAGCCAAGTAGCCCTCATTACCCCCACTCCTCCCCAGAGCCCCCCAGTACAGATAAGCAGCTCCCTACCCATCCCCCCAAGTGCTTCCCAACCTTGGTTTCAAAGCCTGTGAGGAATTTGAGGTCCCGGGATTTCTGCAGGACCCGGTCTCTGTCTCCATTGGCTGCTGCCATCACCACCTGGGAAATGGGCATTCGTCAGAAGGTCAGAGGTCAAGGGAGTGGGGTTCATGGAGGGGTCTTGAAAACTGTGGAGATGAACCAGCTGGAAGCCTGGCCCTCCCTGTACCCACCTGCATTCTCGTCCACTTAAGCCCTCTCCCCTAGAAGCCATTCCCTCCTCGCCTTTACCCTGTCTATATATCCTTCAAGACTGTTCCAGAGCCTGGGGGTGGGGGCGGTCAGCGGTTCTACCCACCTGGCCTGGAACATAGCACCCACCTGGAAACTACCACAGTGAAACACCCAGAGGGAAATAAATGTCAAGTGCTATTCCTGGGTCCACACACTCAACTGGACAAGGACGTGACCATGACCCAGAACTGCACCTGAGGTTGCCGCGCGGCCATCTCCGTCATTGCCTGGTTGTCTGTCTCCTACAGGGGCTTGGGGCCCCAAGAGAGCAGGGATTCTGGTTGTGCCTAGTCCCACGTGGCACCAGGTCTGGCATTCAGGAGGCCCTCGGTGAACCTTTGTTCTGCAAGGTAGTGCGCGGAGCTGGGCGCCTCTCCGGCCGTGAGTGCACGTGGGGAGAGCAGGAGTTGAGGGCGCGGGCAGACAGAATCGAGAGCCAGCCTGCTCGGGCTCCTTCTCAGCTCTGCCACTTGCTGGACAAGAGACTCTGGGCAAGTCGCTTTGCTCTGGGGCCTCCGCTTTCTCATCTGTGAAGTGGGGATGATGGAAGTATCTTCCTCGCCGGTGGTTGTAGGGAGAGAGGAGGTGGGATCTGTGGAGTACTTAGCACTGAGCCTGCCTGCAGGATGAGCTGCCTGTAGGGGTGCATGTGAAGATCCCCACTTCACAGAAAAGGAAACAGGCTGAGTGGGGGAACAGCAAGGCACGGCGTGGAAACCCGAACCACTTTCTCGGGAGGAACGGGAATACGGGATTAAACGCGGCGGTTCTAGTCCGTCTCAGGCCCCCCTGCCCGAGCCTGTCTGGCCATCTGTCAGGCCTGTGGTCCTCGGGGACCGGTGTGACAGGGCTTTTTTAGACTGGAAAAGGCTGGGGAGACTGGAGGAGAGCCTTGCCAGGTAGGCCTGGGGGAGCATGGGGGGACGCACAAGATGTCCCAACTACAGAGAGAGAGAGAAGTCTCAGCTTTGTGCCTCGAGGGGCCTTGAGAGAGGGCCCAAGGGGCCTGGCGGTAGGGGGGGGGGGTGTCCCTACGTCACCAGCGGCCCCATCATCCCCTAGTCCCCAAGCCAGAGCCCTAGGCCTTGTCCTCTCTTCCCCGTCCCGGGCTCCCAGCCGCCAGTCCCCCAGGCGACGCCTTATTCTGAGGGACTTTTCTGATTCTCTGTGCTCCCCGGCTCAGTTCCCTTCCGTGGGTCCCCACGGCACCTGGATAAAGTTCAAGCTGCAAAGCATGGCTTTTCACACTCAGAGAGATTTGGCTCCAGCTCAGCCGGCCCCTCCTCTGCCCCAACCTGCTGGCCCAGTCAGAAATGAACTTGCTTTTGGTCCTCTAGGACTTCCTATTCACAGTGTGGTCCTGTACGTGTGTCATCACCTGGGCGTGGGCTAGAAATGCAGCACCTTGTGCCCGACTCCAGACCACGACGTGCGTTTAATAGGATCATGCCGGGCGTGGGGGCCGTGGGGTCTCCTATACACAGAAGTTTGAGAAGCGCTGCTCTAACGGGAATATCCCTTCTCTCCTGTTGGCCTCGTCAGTCTGGAATGCCCTCCTTGCCTCTTCCTGACTGGTCTCCTCATCCCTCAGGTCTCCACTCTGAGGCCTCCTCCTCCAGGAAGCTCCCCCTGACCCCTTAGGCTGGCCCAGCCTCCCCCTCTGGGGTTCTACAGTCTCCTGTGCTTCCCCATTCCAGCCCCCACCCCGCTGGGTCCTGTCAGTCACCCTCCTGGTGTGTGAGCTCCGTGAAGGTGGGCCCGGGGTTGGATGGGTGGCTGTTGTCCCCGGCATGGCCCGGAAGAGGGCTGGGCACAGGGGGACTGTCAGAGAATATTTGGATTGATGAGTAAATGAGTAGAAGACGCAGGTCAAATGGCTAATCTCAACTACTTAATGAGATGCCAGGAATAGGTGGGTGGGAGGGAGGGGCACAGAAGTGAGGAAGCGCTTCCTGAGGAGAGCTGCGTGCCCCCCCCCCCTCCCGCCCACCAAGCAGCCTGCAGGGGAGGTGTTTGAGTGTAAGGCTGAACAGCAAGGCCTGGGACAGCCTGGGGTGTGGGAGGTGGCAGGGCGGCCACTGTGAGCCTCTTAGAAAGGGGCTGGTCAGGCTTTGGGAGCACGGGCTCTGGACTTAGGCTCCCTGAAGCTGAATCCCCAACTTCTCTGAGCTCCAGTAACTTCCTCTGTAAAGTGAGACTAATCACGGTCCTGAGTCCATACATTCGCTCTACGGTTTAGGTGAGCGGTCACACGGATATAGCACCTCAAGCAGGGCCTGACGCCACATTAAGGGCTCGGGCGTTTGTTAACTGTTACCCTTACTTATGACTCCTTAACTCCAGCCGCGATAGTGCTCCTTTTCACCCCCTCACCTCAGTAGTGGGCTTGAGGCTGGCCCCTCAAAGACCCCAGAGTTGGTGGGGGGCTCACCTCGATGTAATGGTCTGTGAATTCAGTCCCAAATTCCCGGCTTGCACCAAAGTCCAGCAGGGTCACCTGGGGATGAGAGATGGTGAAAGGGATGCTGGGTGTCCACTCCCCACCCCCACTGTCTATGGTGGCTGGGGGCGGGGAGCGGGGCGGGGGGGAGCCGGGGTCCATTCCCACACCCTGCCCTCCTGTCAGAGTTCGGCCTGGTCCACGCTTCCCATCCACCTCCGTGTGAAAACTGAAGGGGCCTGGCTTTTATATTTCTGGTCCTACTTATTTTTATAATAATAGGTTTTAGGCATAGAAAGAAATCTGAAGAATAAATATGTGGAGAAGTAAAAAGAACACCCACAAATCCCAGCACCCAGTTTAAAATATTAAATGCCTCCCATGGACCCCAGCCTGTCCTGTCCCCATCTCTCCTCCAGGGTCACCCCTTTCCTGAAATTATTATTACCAAATTATTATTTCCTAAAATTCCCACGTATGAACTTCTACATTCTCTACATATGTGTGCACCTGTGAACAATAAATAGTACTGCTTTACGTGTTTCAGAACTTCATATGGGTGGCTCAGTTGGTTGAGCCTCCAACTCTTGGTTTTGGCTCAGGTCGTGATCTCACAGTTTGTGAGTTCGAGCCTTATGTCCGGCTCTGTGCTAGCAGCACAGAGCCTGCTTGGGATTCTCTGCACATACACCCCCACCCCCCGACCTCTCCCTTTCTCGCTCTCTCTCTTTCTCTCAAAATAAACACTTTTTAAAAACTTCATATAAAGGGTATTCATGATAGATATCCTGCAGCTTATTCTTTGTGCCCAACATGGTTTTGCAATTTATCCCCGTTGCTATGTGCAACTCGAGCTCGTTCATTTTTTTCACTACTGTGTAAGGACTTCGTTGTGTGACTTTACCACAATGCATTTATCTGGCTGATGGACACCATGGTTGTTTCTGGGTTTTGCTATTAAACACAGTGCCCTGTGGACACATGTGTAAGAGTTTCTCTAGGGCAGTGGAGTTCACACTATTGTTCACAACCCACAGTAAGAAATACCGATTATACTGGACACCAGTGCCTGTGAATACACAAATATAAGGTAAGACAAAACCATCCTGAAATAATATGGATCCCTCTCAGCTGCGACACACTCATATTTTCTATTCTATGGCTTTAAAACAAAAAGTGCTGTTAGGGGCACCTGGGTGGCTCAGTTGGTGAAGCATCCAATTCTTGGTTTCAGCTCAGGTCATGATCTCACGGTTGTGGGGCTGAACTCTATGTTGGGCTCTAAGCTGGGCATGGAGCCTGCTTGCAATTTTCTCTTACCCCCTGCCCCTCCCCCACTTGTTCTCTCTCCTCTCTCGCTCTCAAAAAAATAAAGACGTTGAAACCCAATAAACTGAAGTCAGGACTCCTGTCACACCCCCTTACCCAGAGTTAGAAAAATATTTCCAAGCAGTTTGAGCCTAGGAGGAATACAGGATATCTGTGCATTTAGGGGGGAGGAGGTGGCAAGGGACTGAGGCTGGAGACTCAGTGGGGCCACATGGCACTCAGCAGAGGGCTCAGACTTGATCCTGAGGCGGCTGGCAAGCCGCAGAAGGGACAGCTTGGCCAGATTTGATTTAGAAAGATCCCTTCGGGGACGGCTCACTTTGGTGAGCCATTTGGCAGCCAGCCACGCTGAGTCTTTCAGTCCAAACCCTCACCCCAGGCCTTTGGCCACCCTGTGTCCTCTGGCAGGAATGCTCTTCCCTGCTCTTCAGGTGGCCGTCCCCTTCTCATCTTTCTGGTTTCGGCTAGAGTGGCACTGCCTTTGAGAAGCCTTCCTCGACCTGGCCTACCTCGTGCTGAGTCAGCCCACTTTCCCTGGCTTCCCACAGCCCACTGTGCTTCCCCATCATGGTCCTGACTACTTGGTCATCATTGTCTGGTCACGGGTCCCTCCACTGCTCTGGGAACTCTGAGAAGGGCAAGGGTCAAGGTTGTCTTGGGATCACCGTCAAGAGGCAGCAGGTGCTCGGTGTGTTGTTCCAAATGAATGACAAGTGTGGCAGTGATGATGAACTACCTTCCGAAAGCTGTGCCACTAGGGCACCACGGTCTGGCGGAGATTCCGTTTCCCAGCAGCCCTTGGACCTAGACAGGCTGTTATGACCGGTTCTTATCAATGGAATGGGACCAGGAATGATGTGTCACTTCTGGCCAAGGCAGTGAGGGAGGGTGCTACCCTCTTCTCTTTCCCCTTTCACTGGAAGGAGAGCATTGCAAGGCCCAAGGGCATGACACAGTCACAGAGGGGAAGGTCCCTGGAGCCCTGAATCACCAGGCAGAGGAGGGCCGCTCCAGCCTGCTGTGTGGCTAATAACTACTATTGTGTTGAGCGACTGAAATGATCGGGAGCTATGTGTTACAGCAGCTAACGGACCTTGAGCCACATCATAGGGAACCAACCTGGTGGCTGGAGGCATCATACAGGAAGTTGGCCCAGTTGGGGTCCGTCTGCATGAATCGGAACTCAAACAGCTCCCGCAGACACAGTCTCAGGAGCTGGAAGCAGATCTGCAGTGGGGAGGAGTCACAGACACCTCAGAGTCACCAGTCCCGCTCTTTCTGCCACGGAGAGGGACCACGGGCCTAGCCAGCCCTGCCCCGGGGCAGTGCCCTCCCTACTGTCCCTGAAGACCACATACCTGGTTCCGGATGTCCTGGCTTAGGCCCTGGCACTGGTCCAGGGGGACCCCTCCAGCCAGTTCCATGCCCAGCACCCGCGTTGTGCACAGCTCCTCAATCACAGCTGGCACTCGGAAGAAGGGGTCATCTGCCAACAAGTGCCTGGGGCAGAAGAGAGGGGAAGGGACGGGACTTCATCCTTCAGGCCCCTGTGGCCCAGCTCGAGGCCTCCTCCTCCTTCTCCGAGACTTGCTCCATGAACGGCCTATGTCTTGCCTTCCCTCCTGCCCCCCTCTTGCCTGTCTGTCCTGAGTGATGGCCAATACCTGGCCAAGCCGACGTTCACTCAAGACATTTCATTCATTCGCTCATTCACCACATACCTCCCCAGTGCCTACTCTGTGTCTACCCCTAAGCTAAGTGCTGCTGGAGTCCCTACATTTCCGGTTGCCCCAGGATGAGCTCAAGGCACTAAGCTCGAAGAGCATTACTTCTTCATCAATTTATTAACTAACCAATGCAAAAAAGAGTCGCTGATATACAAATCCCCAAGTCCACGGCGATACTCATTGGCAAGTCCTTGGGGTCATTACTCTGAATGCGGGTTAATACTCTGACTCCTTCTTGGTATGTGTCCCTGTGGTGGACGAGGCTGGGTGACAGAGCGGTGGATGAGCTCGGGGCCTGCCCCCTAGACACCAGAGACCACATTCTAACAAATATACAAACAGGCTGATAATCGGCTGAGATAAGTGTGTCGGTGGAAGATTTGGGAGGCAAAGATTACGAGCAAGACTTGTGGTTGGGACCTTTGGAGGGGGCTGTGGGGGACGGGGTTCAGGGGGGCAGGGAGATCAGAAAGGCCAGGGGAATGATGTGGGTTTTATTCTAAGGGCACTGGGAAGGGGGCTTCCAGATCTCACGGAGGAGCACTCTCGCCCAGCCCTGTTTTGAGGCTTGTATTTTTTCCTTGCTTCTAAAATTTCTCCTGTTTGAATTGCTCCTCCTGGGCTGATTAAAGCACCATCCCCTGTTTCCTTCGCTCCCCTATGAGGAGGGTGCTCTCCCAAGTGTGCAGATTCCGGCCACCCGGGCTGTTAAGGGCTGATCTGGGACTGAATCCCACACCTGAGTCCAGGGCCCACGCCCCTGCCCACTGCCTTCTACTGCCCCTTCTCTCGCTCTGTATCTGCAGACCTTGGCTTGATAAACCCGTGGGCCATGCTGTGGAGGGTTTCACCAAATGTATTTTAACTGCTGCACATCACGATGCTTCTAAGATACAACCACATGGCTCCCTGCTGGTTCATTGATTTCCGCTGCTGTGGGATATTCAGCTGATGGATTATACCATAATTTATTTATCTACCCTGCTGGATGAACTTGATAGATTTGGGCTGTGTCCAGTTTGGGGCTACTGCTGCTCTGAGCATCCTGGAAAAGGGTTGATGGCCTACACCAGCCCAAGTGTCCCTGGAGCATTTATTTAGCAAGGAGGGGCATTATGGGGTTGTATGGGAATACTGAGCCTGGAGGATGCCAAACTGAACACTTATCTCAATTTCTCCTCCTGCCCACGGTATATAGGGGCTGTCCTGGAGCCCTGTCCTTTCTCGCTCATGTTGCTGTCAGACCGCTTATTCTTTGTCCAGCGGAATGACGGTATCTCGCGGCCTAAGTGCCTGATGACAAGTCCTTCTCCCTCACCAGACTCCATGTGGTTATGGCCCACATGGTCCCATTTGACAGATGAGAAAAGTGACAGAGAGAGGAAGTGGCGTGCCTGAGCTCGCGGAGGGCACAGGGGATAAATCAAGGCAGGGGTGATGGAGGGATGGATGAGCGAATGAAGAGAATAAAGAGTCTGCAGGCCCCACCCCAGGGTTCCAGCTGCCAGTGGCCGGGGTGGGGTTGTCCCGGGGTGGGGGTATCCATTTCCCGCTCATCCTGGGAGGGAAGCAAGGGGTCCCAGGGGGCGGGGGGGGGGGGGCTCTGCAGGGGGCTCAGCTCACCTGAAGTTCTGGGCACACGCCGCCTCACGGCGGTAGTCGCACTCCCAAGCCAGCTCCTGCTGCAAGGCCTGCAGGCTTTGCTCAGCAAACAGGCCTGCAGGGTAGCCGTGTCAGCCAGGGCAGGCCATGGCCTGTCCCCACCATGACAGCCACCCCCCAGGCTCCCACTCAGGGACGTTTTCTCTCACTGTCCGTCTGTCTCTCCAAGTCCCTCATACCTTCTGCCCCATTTTACCACGTCGTCTGTCTGCATACCTGCTGTCTGGCCTTCCCGCGGGCCTCTCCGGAAGTCACTCCTGGGGTCCCTCCCTCAGGCTGGGGTATCAGCCCCGAGGGGGGCCCTCGTGGTCACACACGCCACCTACTCTCCTTTTCACAGCCTCTCACACTGTTCTCACAGCCCTGAAATCTTGTTTCCAGGCCTCTCTCTCTCGGTTTCCAGGTCTCTCTCTCTCTCTCTCTCTCTCTCTCACACACACACACACACACACATGCACGCGCGTGGTCCTGCTTCCCTCCCTGCTTCTGTGGCTCTTTTCCAGGCCTCCCGTCCATCTTTGGGCACCCTGTGTCCCTGTGTGTCTGGCTCTGGCTCTGTCAGAATCTCGAAGGTCATCTATTTCTCACACACTCGGACCCTGCAGGCTCTCCCTGCCCTGTCGCTTCTGTCTCAAATGCGTGGACATACGCCATTTGCCCGCACTCACACGCTGCTGCCCCCAGCCGGCCTCCCCCCTCCATCCAGCCCCACTTTCTCCTGCAGGGCGTCCCTCCCGCGGCCAGGGAAGGAGGGGGCCTCACCGTCAGGCAGGGCCACGCTCATCTTCAGCACCGCCAGCAGGTTCTGGATATCACTCTGGATGCTCTGGGCAACGCCTGGGTACTGCGAGCGGGAGCAGGGAGGGACGGAGAGCGGGAGTCACTCCTCTGGGACAGTGGGGTGCCCCCCCATCCCCCCCGTCCCTCCCTCTCCTCACCTGGATCTTCACGGCCACCTCTGTCCCATCCCTCAGCATGCCCTGGTGCACCTGCCCAATCGAGGCAGCAGCAAAGGGCACCTCCTCCAAAGAGGCCACCTTGGCCTGCCAGTCCCTGCCCAGCTCCTCTTCGAGAACTCTCTGGGGACCGTGGTCAAAAGAAACAATCATCATCGCTGTTGTGGGCAGCAGAGTTCACTCTGTGTGAGCGCTTTATGTGTTAATAACGATGTTCGCCTCACACTGGCGGCTCTGGGCGAAGCTCCTGGCTACTACCCGACTTTATGGATGAGGAGACTGAGGCTAAGTCTTTTGGCAAAGGTGACAAGCCAGGTGCTGGCCAACTGGGAGACTCAGCCTGGACCTGAACTCCCGAGGCCACGTGGGCTACTGTGGGGACTGCTATGATGTAAAGTCAAGGCTGATAATAATCCCTCGTTATACTCCTATATTGTATCATCAACTCAAAGTTAATGTGATACAGAAGAACTAAGGGGCGCCTGGGTTTTTTTTTTTTTTTTTTTTTAATTTTTTTATTTGTTTCTGAGAGAGAGAGAGACAGCATGAGCAGGGGACGGGCAGAGAGAGAGGGAGACACAGAATCTGAAACAGGCTCCAGGCTCTGAGCTAGCTGTCAGCACAGAGCCTGACGTGGGGCTCAAACCCGTGAACTGTGAGATCATGACCTAAGCCAAAGTCGGACGGCCAACCGAGCCACCCAGGCGCTCCAGCACAAAACCTTTTTAAAAAGCACTATGAGGTACTAATGATGTGCCTGGGGGTATAATTTTTTAAATGTGTAGATCTCTATATTCAACATAACCCAA